>NW_020454760.1:1148542-1216280 GCF_003342845.1 Nothoprocta perdicaria
GCCTGGGACCCTTAGAATAGAGCCTTTAAGCAAATGGCCAGGTAGTGTAATCCTAATGCTAAATTTCCACCAGTAAAATACAGTTAGTGATCCCCATTCCACTAAGTTGCTAAAAGGAAAGTAAGGAAGGGGCCTTGAGGGGCTGTGAGTGGAGGGCAGGAGCAGTGCAGCCCAGAGCGGTGCTGGGTCCTCCCCACAGTGCAAAACCCTCCTGAGCTCCCTAATTAGCRAGCTTCAGGTCAGATCCCAGTGAACCTACCTTTGACATCTGGGAGGTTATAGAGATTATATTTCAGTTTTTTCACATGCTTTGGGAAAGATGCAGGCTTCCTGTAGAAAAGGAATGGAAAAATAGAGAGGGAGTTCCTAGCTGATTATGTTGTTTTTACTGAAAACAGACACAGGGTTTTTGCACGTCTGTTGTGTGAATTACGATCTATTATAAGGTCTTGAAAGTAATAAAATACCAATGGTAATCACTGTGTGTAAATTCCCTCCCTTAATTTTCTGCATAAGGGGCAATCCAGAGCAGTATCAATTATCTTGTACTTGGCCGTTTGCAGAGGTAGCAGTAAAGATAATGCCAATGTTCCTCATTGCAAATTCTATTATCTCTAAAAAGAAACAGTTAATTAACCCCATAAAACCATTAGTAGGTCGTTCTCAGTATATAGGAGACATCTGGATTCTGGCAGCAATACTTCTGCCAGGAGTAGCTGGCAAGCTGGGCTTCAAGTTGCCAAGAGGAGGAGTCATCTTAGAGGCAATGGGCAGAACTGCCAGTGTGCTCATAGTGGCCGYTGGGGCGATGGATATTCCTGCCAAGTGGTGGCAGGACCAGCACTTTGGAGGGGTGAGGTAGAGCAAAGCTGGTGGTAGGAGGTGGGTGTCCATTGCACTGCTGCCCTGCGGCAGCAAATTGCTTTGCAAGCTAACACCCCATCAAAGGAACCTATTATTTCTACAGAATAATGTCTGTGAGTCAATTGAGATGATACAAGCACCACATATTTATGTTTCCAGCAGTACAGGGTGGGGTGTGAAAAGTTGTCATACTTGGTCACTCACCTGAAAATGTTTTGTTCAGTATAACTTTCTTTAAAAGAGGCAGTTTATCCCAGGGTTTAGTTTGTATTAAGCAGCCAAACAAGAGGGTTTCTTTACTATATTTGGCAAGGAATTGAGCTTTCCAGATAAAAACTTGCCAAAATAAGGAAAGACAAACTAGTGTAAAAAATAGACTGGGCAATGTTGATTTTAGGAGTAAAATGGGCCACGTATGTTTCTGTAAGACTGTATGTTCAGCTCTTCCAAAAAGAGAGATGCCTGAGAGCCGCTTGGATGCCAGATCTACCTCGCCACTGCAGCCCCCCCCCTGCTTTGCTGTTATTATTTTGAAAAGGCTTTTATCAACTTCTTATAAGTGATTTTATTGATGCTGGGAGAAATTAATCTGCTAACCAGATAAAGAGAGTGGTATGCAGCGCATTTAAACTTCTCTCTTCCTGGTTTTCTCCAGAGTCAACTGGATTCTGCCTGCAGATGCCTGCTTAATTCACTGAGGTTTCTGAGGGGATCAGATACGTCATTCCCAAGTTGTTATAGTCCATCCAAAACAGCAGATGCAGTTTCTCCAGATTAGGGGATCATTAAAGGCTGATTTGACTTAAACTTTTATAGCAGAAAATGATCTTTTTCAATGGRATTTAAATCTTACTGTATTTAATGATATATTGGAAAAGATTATCAATTTCTGTAAAATGGAATGGGCATTATAAATCTGTAAGTGAGTCTTCCAGCAGCACCCACTCTCTTCTGGAGAATTGACCTGAGTTTTTAGAGTAATACTGCCAAGCTTTATCAGCCACATCTCCTTGGATTCCATTTCTTCTCTGACCAAGGCGCTTTCTATCCAGGGAGGGCAGCAGATGCCCAGCACCTTTAGCAATTACTACAGGTGACAAGGAGAGAGTATTTGTGTTGCAGATTCCCATACATCTGCACGAAGCCGCTGTGTGTAGGAGACGAGTGGGCAGGGATGGGCAAGAGGCGGGAGAGGAGGTCAGGCCCAAGTTGGTCCTTGTAGCTCCTGCTTCCCCTAGTCTGCTGGGCACATTCCCAGGAGCAAAGGGATGGGAYGACATGCAAGTCCCACCATCTGCTCCAGGGTGTAATGAAACTCGYCTTCCCACACAGGCAGGACAGAAAGGTGATGAGGGACTCGCCTTACCAAGGGAAAGCAAACGCGAGCGCCTGGCAGGCGCCACAAAAGACGTCGCAGTGCCGGGCCTATTATCGCGCTGTGGAGGCATGTAGGAGATAAGCTCTTGTGGTGGCTGCTCAGTGTTGAGCCTCTCTGAGGAGAAGGGCTAATTAATCACTCTGCAAAGCGGCAGCACAATTAGCTGTAGTCCTCAAGCCTGTGAGCTGCAGCGTAGTGAGGCACCACAGGCAGCCACAGCCCCAGATTCCTTGTTATCCCCGAGCAGCCCTGTCCCCATCATCACCAAAGGACCATTGGACCGGGCGTTCCAGCTCCCACAACTTGACGCTGGTCAGGACATGCCCTGGCTGATGCAGTAGATGTGAGGCATGGCCCTGGAGGGTCTTACTCTTCCAAGAATGGCACTGAATACCTCATGCAAGCAAGATGGTTCTTATTTTTTTCTCTGATGTAGTCATAATAATACTAATAGTCTTTCTACTTCACTAGTTTGGGGATCTGACAGAGCAGTGGAACAGGCTGCCCAGGGAGGTTGTGGAGTCTCCTACTCTGGAGGTCTTCAAAACCCGCCTGGATGCCACCCTGTGCCACATGCTSTAGGTGTGCCTGCTTGAGCAGGAAGGTTGGACTAGATGATCTGTAGAAGTCCCTTCCAATCTTAAATATTCTGTGAATCTGTGAATCTTTTTAGATGGTAAATCTTCTGGTGTCTGTGATGTGATTTTATTGATCTTTTCAGAGTTTCTAATATAGTGAGGGCTCACTGAGCTATAGGTATCACTGTAATTTCATCAGCAGTAATCATGTTGAGTGTTTATTGATGAGTTACCTTCGATAGCCAAACTGGAGATAACTTATACTTTGTTTCTAGGGAATTTTGACATTATTTGGGCTTGCTTCTATTGACTTCATGTTTATAATGCTGGTACGTATATTCTGTTAATTTTACATTGAAAGAATCCTTTAAAACAGTATTCTAGAAAGGATTGTCTGAGGCAGTGGGGGAAAAAAAAAAAAAAGAAAGACCGTTACCAAAAACATTAGCCATCTGGATGTTTCTGCTCCACCACCTGAGTGCATTTTATATGGCATATGCATTAGAGAAAGTCTCTCCTTCTGTCTTTTCTGCCTTCAAGATGATGGTGAGAAGCTTTTTGCTTAAATCCAATGCTTATTTTACTGCATGAAGCATAGAAATAAATTACTATTTTAATGTCTGTGCTTCAAATATCTTAAAATCCTGAAGAAAAAGGATGAAGGAAGAAAAGTTCTCCATGTAGGAGGAGGAGTGAGTTGCATTCAGCATACTGGTAGTATGCCTGAGATGTGAAAAGCCTATGGAAACTGCATGGGGAGGCCCCATTTTCCATGCAAACAGGTTCCCCATGTGTGTTGGTGCTGTGATTGAGCAGGAAGGAGGAGCAGAAAGCAGCCAGGGCAGCGGCAGGAGGAGGAGGAGGAGGAGGCTGGGATGGAGGCGCTGCAGCGGGCACAGGGGAGGCAGATGGGGTGAGGACAGTCCATGCATCCCGCTCGAGGACTGGGGATGGTGCACTGTTTTTTCTCCTGTTCTTGTTTGTGCTTTCATGCTGCAGAGCTGYCCTGGTAATCTCTTGACCACTTCAGGTATTCAGAAAGTATTTCAGTCCCCAGAGAGAGATACCGATGTGGCTGTACAACCATGTCCCTGGCCAGGCAGCATGTGGAGCACTTACCTGCTTGCTACAGGGCTATAGATGCAGGGTGCACTTGTCCCTTCCTCCGTGGCTATAAATCTCTTCAGTCTCTTTAGGCTTCTGCAAAACCAAGCACAATTAACACCTCCAAAAATGAGTGCTTTTATTGTCCTGCTTTGCTAGCATCAGGTTGTATGAAGAGGCCGCCTACTTCTCATCCCAAATAGTGATTAATCATCTGCTTTTATTGCTCRTAACTTGTCTGGCCACCTGAACAGAGAGGAGTAAATAGGTCACATCAGCGTATCCCGCTTGGTGATGTGAGCTGACACAACCTGATGCGTGCGGGTGCATGAGTCACACCGCATCAGCGCTGTGCGAGAGGCACCCGCGCAGGTCGTGCTGCTSAAGGCAGCTCTGGCAGAGCCCTCCGGTCGGTGGAGCTGGGAGACATAGTTGATCGTTTAGCTCATCTTGAGTGTTTTTAGAAAAAAAATGTAGTCAACTGTACACTGTTTGTCTTCACACTCCCAGCTCMCAGGTGATCAGAGCAGAGAATAAAACTAAAATATCCCAAGTGTAAAATCACACCTTTCTGCATGAGCTAAGAATGTGGAACCCAAGATTCAAAGCACCTTGGGTCACATTTCAGCGTATTCTTACTCTACTCTGTGCGAGACAATCCATAACTACTGCATTTAAGAGCCTACCCATTCAAGTTATTAAAGACATACTTTCAAATTACCAGACCTGGCTACCTCCCTTATCTTAATCCAAAAATATTTTGGTTTCACCTGGTGAGCTGGCCCCAGGCAGGAGTSGGAAGTAGAGCCTGTGGTGTCCCGGGGTGTCAAGGGAGCAGGGTTCAGCCTCGCCAGAAGTACTGGCATTGCAGGGAGCCCTCGCAAGGGAGAGGCCGTAGGGCTTTACCGCTTGGTAGTTATGAGAAATTCTTAAAAGTTAAAATGATACTTAGGTTATACTGGTATTAAATATGTACACATTATTCTGAGCATACAAGTGAGGGAGCTTTTTTAGAGAATCTCTTTTGTAAAATTAGAAGCATGGAAAATGTGGCCTCTTTGAGGCAGACTCTGTTTTTATCTTTTGATCATTTGTCTGGTGTTTGGTCAGCAAACTTTAATTCACTGTGTCGGAAATAAACAATTGCTCTTAGCAGGATTGCAAATATCCATTATATTATGGAAATTCCAGGGAAAACCACTGTCCCAGCTTGTAYTGTCTGGAGAACAGTGGGATGTTAGCTGATAGCAGTGTGTTGGGCACAAGCTGAGAACTGGTCAATACACAAAACAGCTTGGGARGAAGAGGGCAGTTTTTTTCTTTCTTTTTAATCAGGAGCAAGAAACTCAATCTGTCGATTTTAATGTGTCAGGTTTCCTAAGATAGATTCGGTGCAGGAAGAGAAGTCAGAGTTGTCTTTGGACAAGTGTGTGAATGAGCTGGCTGCCAACTTCAGTCAATCATGAAGTTCAATAGAAGTTCTCAACCTGTAAATGCGCAGGAGCAGGGGATGGCAACCAGATTGTGTCGCTGTCAAATTAGAGGGCCCGAAGTACTGATAAGCCATAAAATCCTTCAGGTCTATTTGAAATGGAGGCCCTTCAAATGAATGGAAATTAATGGAAATCATTGACTTCAACAGAGATATAATGTATTTAGTTTACGCTTTTCGTAATGGAAATTGATGGTCATCATTTTGAATTTAATGGAATTCCTGCAGGTGTATTGGAAGGTAATAGAAAATAATATTCCATAAGTGAAAATCAATTGAGATAAATCCTATTAATAATTAACATTGCTATCTCAGAACTGTCTAACGTCTATAATTTAGAGCAGGAGGGGGAGAACAGCCTATGACAGTGAGGTGAGGCCACTGCAGGTTTCTGTGTGTGCAGTTGGCTGGAGGGCAAGAGAGGGATCCCCTTGCACGTGAGCAGCAGTGACTAGACCCTATGCTATAGGCACTGACTTTCTGCGTCTCTTTCTGGTTATTMATGGAGTCACTTGTTACCTTTTGCCCTACAATACTGAGCAAAATAGTGTTGCCCCAGATCTGAAATACCCAGTGAGAAACATCCTACTTCAGTGCTTAACATCAACAAAACTGGAGCTTGGGTTGAATGAACTGAATTAAACATAGATTTAAAATGAAGTGTAGGTCACGGTACGCAATTCCCTCCTAATTCCACCAAAGTAATGCCACTGCCCTCAGCACCTACCAAAGTCTACCTGTCTTTTAATCTTTCCAAGGGAAACCTGAGTTGCCGGGTGATGAGAGAGACAAGGTCCTAGCCCGCTGTATCACTCTGCTCTAGGACTGAGGCTCATGAGAGGACATGTTTTCAGTTGCCTTTCTCTCTCTTGTTCTCAGATCATCCATGTCACCCAGTGTAGATCTGTRCATGTCAGTCCTGCTTCTTGGGGAGTCGCTTCATTTCTAGGCACCGTAGGACCTGAGCGCTTCCTCCTCAGCTCCACGTTCTGAACATCCAGACGCAGTGTGTGTCCCGGAGCGGCCAGGCCCTCCGTGGAGAGTGGCCTGGGCTGCTCAGTCTAGGGGTCTGTGCTGCACAGATCCAGCGTTAGGTGAGACAGAGGCTGCTCCCCTCCCTTATCTCTTCCTCTGTGTCTCCTAACAGCTGTTCTGAGTGTTTAAAACAATTTGTTTTCTCTGGAGATGTGGAAGTGGTAATGTGCATTGCATGCTTTTCTCTTCGTCCTTAAAGAGAGAAGGAGATGCAGTATTCATTACCTGTGTGTCCATGCAGAYTTGATAAAGGGAGCCTTTTACGGCAGCTGTGTTGTGCTGTAAACTTCCCAGGGAAAAGCCTTTCCGCCCTGTGCTGTGTTGGATACTGCACCATGAGGCCTGCTGCTGCACTTGACTCCTGTGCTGAGTACTGTCGTAAGGAACATTATAAAAATAACACCAAATCCTTCAACTATGCATAAACTCTGGGATGTTTATTCTTTTCAGATAGTGTGGCTGGGATATCATAATCCAGATTAAAAATGCAGTGGAGTCTGAGCATTATGTGAAATCCAGTGAAGCTCTGGGAGTCTGTGCAGCAGCACTTGCTGGCTTTGGCTGTGAAGTTCCCCAAGCCGTGAACAGCTTCGTTCCCCAGAGAATAGCAGTACAAAATGCATTCAGCTGATAAGTGGTGGCACTGTGTTGCACGTAGTTTAATTGAGGAGCTTTTTCTTTCAGGAGACTTGCACATTAGCAGCGTTTAACAGTACAATCACCCATTTTCTATTTCATTTTCAAACTACCAATTCTAAATAATTCAAAAATAATTCCCCTGAATGCAACTTTTGTCAGTTTTTACAATGAGGTTATTAAGCAAAGTGTCACTTCTACAGCAGCTCCCTTGCTAATTATACATTCAATCCTGTCCAAGTCCTCCTTTCTTTTTAATTACTCTTTGACATTTGATCTTCACAATTTTATGGCCACCAGTCATTGGGTTTTTTTCCTGCTTCCTCCATTAAAATGATGAACTGAATTGCTTCTCTCATAGAAACTTCATAAACTCTTCATTGCRGAATAGTTATAGAGCAAAAGCTTCTGCTTGTGCACTTGGCTGGGGAGGGTCACTCATGAATGGCGCGTTTAGCTTGTGCAGGTTGGTTCATAATCCAGTATAGAAAACTCCTAGTTCCTCTAAACTTGACCTTGCTTTGCCTCATTTAGGCTGTTTCATCAAGGGAAGCAATATTAATCCTGGGCTTTTGGGAGGCAGGGTTTAGTCTGCATTGCCCATGTTTAGCAGGTGCTAGCGTTTGCAGGTGAAGGAGAGGGCAAGCGTTGATTATCACCAATGTTTGCGAATCCTGACTTTCTTCRGAGAAGAAACCATCTGGCTCAGACCTGCCCCAGGTGGAGCAGGCTGCCCCCAGCCACCCCGCAGGCCCCATGGCAGCGGGCAGTCTGCATTGGCCACCATCCATGAAGGCACGCTAGGGTAAAAGACACTTAAGTCTGAGTGCCAGAGCTGGGCAGGACTGGGTGAGGAAGAGCGTGGTGTCCCCAGGCCAGCCGCAGAGCTGGTCTCGGTCTCCCCAGTCTCCCTCTGAGCTTCAAATATAGGGCACGCAGTGGAGGCACAGCAGGTTGGGTTGCACAGTCTTAGCTTGTGCACTGCTTAATCTAAATACTTTGTGGGCAGAAAGTAGGAGCGACTGCTGCAGCAGGAAGGGCAGCGTGTGGCTTTCCCATCTTGCATCCGTCCTCCCCCGGTGCCCTGTGCTGGYGGCTGTGCAGAGCACAGGCTTAACGTGCAGAGCCGTCCAGCCCGGCCGCGGTGTCGCTCACCTTTCCCGGGGGTCCCACTGCGGCCCCTCGCTCCCTGCCAAGCGCGTGGTGCCCAAGCCCCGGTGCCCACACACGTGCCTGGGGCTGGATGGGAATTTTCAGCTGTGCTGTTTTAGTCGTTGGTGCCTAAGCACCACCAAAATTATATTTAAGGAACTGAGCCTAGGATTTAATTTGAGCTTGCTATTGAGTTGACTGATACTGGAATTATTTATGAGTTCAAAGGTAAATGTTTCTTCCAGATCTCCAGCCAGACATTTCACACACATCTTCCTCCAGGTTTTGAATACTGTTTGACGTTAATTTCATCATGAAATTTCAGTTCCAGCAACTACTACTTAATGCACCTTATTTATTTAAAAGCAGCTAACTAGCCAGCGCAAGCAGTTTTTGATGAGCGTGGAGAAGGAGCTGATGTGGATGGATGGGGTAACGCGCAGTTTCCTGTGGCAGCCGACGCGGCCGGCCCTGCCTGCGCTCTGTGCAGCCCGTGCTCCCGCCCGTAGCGCCCCAGCAGAGCCCGGGCTGCTGGGGAGCGAATGCATTGGCGTGCGTAGGAGAGCTCCTTAAACAACCTTGTGAAGAAGTAGAATAAATAGGGCCTTCTGAGCGGAACACTGGCATTTCCTGAAAATTTGCCCTGAAAATTCCCWGAGAATAATTGAAATAAACACCTAGTGTCTGCTTTGAAACATTTACTGCAGTAGGAGAAAGAGTAGCTCTCAAAACTACAGAGCGAAATGATTCAGTAGCAAGTTTGGGGGACTCTATTAGAGGCAAAGTTATGAACTTCCTTCCCCCAAGGATGCTGCTGGGTAGCTGCTGTTATATCATGGCTTATTACTTCTCGGTGATGCAGTGTGACCACAGAGAGCTGCACGCAGGTCGCTCAGCCCACACTGGTGCTTGCAGGGCCTTGCGCCTGCACTGGTGGTCTCTGCAGTGAGTGCAGGGTACTCAGAGTACTCGGAGCATCTCTTGGGCCTTGATGTATTTGCCAAGTGCATGGAGATGATCTGTGAAAAACACACATTTCTCCACTGCCTTTCTTCTTGAGTCCTCCGCTCTGGCAGCTGTGTGTGCAGCAAGGAGCCTGCAGTTCTTAGGCTCTTACGATCATTTCTCAGTGGTAGAAACTATAACCTGAGAGGTGGAAATAAACCTGCTGCAATTCAAGCCAGCTCCTCTCCTCCCTACCTGCCATGCAACYGCTTCTTAAAGTAGAATAAAATATTCTGTAAAAGCCAGTACAAATATATGAAGTGGGGTCGTTCTGGGAGCATTGGAAGAATCAGCCGCGTAAGTCCCCATCGCAGTGTGCAGGATCAATGCTCCTGTGCGAGCAGGACGACTCTTGAGAGGCTCTGGCTTCCTATGGGCTGCATGGGAGACCTGGAGCACAACAGAAATTACTCCAGTTTTCCTGAAGTTTCTCTTCCACGTATCCTAATGGGAGGTGAGAACCTGCTACTGATTTATCTTCATTTGATGAAATCTCGAAGCACCATTTATATTTCGAAAGCTTAAGTTTTGAGGAACCCTGCAGAATCATGCCTTCTATTCAGATGTGTTTGCTACATGTTTGAAAATGCCYCAGATAATTACAGAGGGATAGATGCTCCAAAAGGAATTTTAAAAGGAATTACCTCAGAGCATCATGAAAACATAGACCTTCTGAGCCTGTGTGTCTCTTGATACTCATGGCAAGGGTATCATGTTCTGTGTTGGTTTTTTAAACAAATCAATGCCTCAGGCAAGGAGTACTGTAGAARGCAAATTGATTTAATTCTAAGTGAACTGTTCTTTACAGGGGCTTTATGTATATATTTTCTGACAAAGCACCACTTGGATGAAAGTGCCACTGCAGATCCTGTACTTTCACTGAGGTGGATTCAGGTGAAGAAAAGCCCTCTTTGCCATGGGAGCTAGCAGCAGCCTTTCCTCTGCCACTTGGTGTCTCTGTGTATGATCATAATGCTGCACTGGAATGATTCTCCTTTGCTGGGGAAAATAAGATCTTTTCCCATGTATAATATAACGTTGTTACGTGCGAGCTACAACCAGCACTTGACGGTCAGTAGCTCCAGAGGAGGCAGCTCCCGGCAGCCGGGGGCAGGAGGAGAGGCCACCTTCTCCCCTTCCTTCCTTCTTTGTTTCTTTCCTTCCTGGACAGCTCCTGGCTGTGGTTTGCATCCACAGCAGTGCCCAACATCCAAATGGAAAATTTAATATCAGCGTGACTGGAGAATCTGATGGCCCTTCAACTGCTAGTGTTGGGACTTTTACGCTCATGATCCGAGACACGGCTGGTGAGGAGCAAGTGCAGAAATTTGTTTACTTGAGGCGCAGGCAGCTGCTGTGCAGGGAGTTGCTCGGGCAGCAGTGGTTTAAGTGCTGACACTGATGAGGCAAAGCAGGATAGAAAACCATCCCAGCAGATAAATGTAGGAGAAAAAAGGTCTTTCGGAGACACTTCCTCTGAAGCGCATCCGTTTACTGAAACGGAATCCGCAGAGGAAGCTCCTGATGCAAGCGTGTGTGCGGAGGCCATGCGAGGGAGAGGGAGGTTGGTGGCACTGGGCGGTGTGGGAGGGTGAGGGACATGGGACGGCGCAAAGCCACCTAGGTAACGGTGTGACATGCAGCTGCCCAGGGAAAAGGGAGCACGGAAGGGGAAGGAGGAAACTGCGGGCATCATCTTTACTCCCTGCTGAGCAAGCAGGAGCTGRGGACGGTGGTTTTCCTGCCCAGACGTGATGTGCTGCCAGCGCCCTGCTCGCCTGGGAGGGCTGAGCTGTGCGTGGGGGAAGAGGAGCACTTGGTAGGAGAGGAATACAGGGTTAAGCTGAGGCCTTGTAGGGGACTGCGTGCCCATCCAACGAATTTGCAGTGCAATAATGTTCTTGTGTTGGGCCGGCGAGTGCCCAGGCAGGCAGAGGAAAGGGAATGTGTGGCTGTACAGGCAGCTGAGACGCACAAAAGGCTGTGAAAACATGAAGGCGCTCTGCTCACAGCAGTGGAGCACAATGTGTTTCCTGTTCCGTTGGAGGCTGCCATAGACGACACCTTACCTGRGCCCACTCTCCCACATTGAAAATAACTTGACATTCTTTCTTTGCAGCTATAAAAGACATTAGTAGGATGGGTTAGTTCAGAAGCACTTGAGCTTTATAATGTGTCGCTTTTCTGACGGGAAACTATTTAAATTGCGTCTTGGTGCTGAGCGCGTGACCCGCGGCAGCCGCGCTCGGCACCCTGCTGCAGTGCGGCAGGCTCCGCGCAGGTCGCTGCGCCCGGCGCCTCCGAGCTGCTGGGCAAGGAATGGCCATGGAGTCGCTGTCAGCACCTGCCWGCTCTGGGAGGAAGAGCCCTGTCTGAGCAGGCAAAGCGACTGGAACTCAATCTAATAATGGATCTGAGGATTTTATTAGCTAACGCTTTTCTGGGTGATGGAGAAAAATGTGTGATTCTTCACTGACAGCATTTTGTGCGGTAACACCATTATAATGTCTTCACCTCCTCCTCGTGCCCCCAGACTTCAGCATCCCATACGGCCCGTGGGATGCAGTTCCCACTTGTTTTGGAGGGGTGGTCCCTGAGCGGAGCCTCTCCTAGCAGCGCTCGCGTCGCTCGGCTGGAAGCTGTCTCGCTGTGGCTGAGCCGCGGGAGCGTCGCCGCAGGTGCTGTCGCTCCCTCAGCGCTGTGCTCCATGATTGCCGGTGCTGCAGGAGGCCACGGAGCGCGGGTGAGCGCGCTGCGGGACGGGGCCTGGGCGGGCAGGAAGCGCTCGCTGCCCTCGGCCGCGCTGCCGTGCGGGACATCTCCTTAGAGAGGAACGTGGCCTGCGTCTCATCGTGTGTAACCCGCTTGCTTGCACTTTGAAAATTCAAATTAGTCATTCTTGAGTATTTTTGAGTAGACTGATGAATCATCAGCAGTTGAACTGGTTAAGGCTTTTGGAAAAAATGTTCTTGTTGGAAACTAATTTCAAAATACATTTTTTACAACATAATTACCACTTGGATGTATTTTCTCTTTTTGTAGAAAATACTGTGCCTTCCTAAACCAATCCAGTCTTATTTGAAAACCATGCAAAAAAGCCATTGAAAGAGGATACAAAAACTACTTACCAAAAATCTTAAATCTTAACTGCTTTTTGTTTTGCAAATGAAAAACGTTCATAACAACCCTCCCCCCCTACCCCCCCCCATTGAAAACGGTATCATGGGAAATGAAATTAGGAGAGAGCGAAAACTGAGAAAACCTTTTGGTCAACCATCATGTTAATTCTAATAACACATTTTCCTGAATATATTGAGGGATGTTCATTCTACTGAGGATGGATGCATCCAAGAGCTCAGCTCGTACACGTTCTGGTTTGGAAAATCGCCCATATCTGCTTGGCCTGTGTGGTGCCATGGCTGCCATCAGCGCTCACCTTAGGGCAGCMCATTGCTGCTGTGTGCCTGGCTTGGGAGCGACTCAGTTTGTTGCTTTGGGGCTGAGATTAATCCCGCAGATGTAAAGCTGGGGTCTGGGAAACCTTTTCTCTCTCTTCTTTCCTTTGCACGGGGAGTTATTGATTTCAGGCTGAATAATATTTTTAAAAAGAATTCAATGGGGATAATAAAACAGGAAGGAGCTTTGCTGTGATATATCAACCTATAATCTGTAAATCAATGAAAAACTTTATTTAATGGTTTGAAACCTAAATGGATTCAATCTAATTAACTCTGTAAGCTGTAAAAGATATTTATGAGAATTAAATTTTAATACGTATTCCCTGAAGGTAAGATAAAGCTGCTTCTTTCTTAAGCACAGATTGCATCTCCTGTTTGTTTCACCCCGCCTCTGCGGGGAGTTGTGCGGTGGCAGAGCCGAGACGCCTCTTGTGAGCCATTTCCCAGCCCTTCCCACCTCTGAAGAATAAGATTCTCAGGGCAATGGTTTGTGCTGCTCCTTTCCTAAGGAAGACGGCATGAGTTTTGAGAAAAGCACATTGAAACACGGGCATCCTGTACCCGACGAGCTAGTGTAGCCTCCTCGCGCAGGGCCCTTGGCRCGGTGGCGTCAGGTGGGTGCTGGTGGGACCATGGTCCGCATGAGCAGCTGGTGGTCGGCGTGTGCTCAGGCTGCTCTGTGCACCAGCGACGCTGCTCTCGGGGCCGCTGCTCCCCTGCGGCAGCGAGAGCTGCTTGGCCCGTGGCTCCTCGCGTTGTGTTGCCCTCCAGGCTGAGTGGGGTCTTGAGGCGGATCGTGCTAATGAGAATATAGTTATATAATATGCATACAGAATATATTTATCGTTTTTGTCACTATACAGTGAAGCATCTGTTCTCAACTGTGTCAAAAATTATCCCTCGAAGGAGATTCACWTGGATTTATTCTGAATCGATGAGCAGGTAGCCAAAGTCTCAGTTACATTCTRTGCCCAAGTATTTCCAACATTTCACCTTTCAGAAATGCAGCCCATGTAAAAACAGACAAATAAGCTCTGCTGTCACAGACGCTGAGGTCTGTTATTTATTATATTTGCCTGGCACCAGCTGAAGTAGAGTAGCTGGGTAGCTGCCTTCACAAATGAAATTACATTTCATGTCTTAAAAACACAGCATGTGATCCTCTTTCTGACTGGTTTCTTATTGTTYATCGTTTTCTGTTTTCTTTCTCTAAACGCCAATCATTGCACATCGGAGTAAGAGCTGCAGACTCRCCCCGTGCTTCCATTCTGCCGCTCCAGGGTAGCTGCTTAGGAGGTAGTTCAGTGTGTTGCTTTTGCTTTGCAAATGACTGGATCAGTTTTCTTAATTAAGAAAAGTCTTTAGCATCTTAGCTTCTCCAGCGCTGCGTAAACGTACTGAGCTGCTCCGCTGCACTTGGGCAGGACATGCTGAATGGCCAGCACGTTGCTCCTTTGGAAGAGCCACTGTTGCYTGGGGAGCGATAGCACAAACCTCGGCGTCACCCATCGGGAGAAATAAGAGGGAGAGACTTGAAAGGTTTTGAACTCGATAGAGACCGTCATCCCCTGGAATGTGGAGTTTCAGTTAGTGCTGTTCACGTGGAATCTCCAGTGTCATCCTGGCACGTGGCCTGTTGTGCCCATGCTTTGCTACTCCTTTGGAAAAGGAGCATGAATTRATAAAATTTAAGATTAATGCATTAAAAGGGCTGTGCAGTGCAGTGATACGTGATAATGAGAACCTTACTGGTAACAGGGCTGAGATAAAGTCTGTGGGGAGGTAATCCTTACATATGCTCAGTAGCTTTCAAGATGATAAAAAGAATACTTGGATATAACGTGCTAACAGAAATATCATATACTTGTCTTAACTTAGATATCTTTTATTATCAATCTTGTCTTCTGGCACCCACTTTGCTCCCTGTTGAGAGGTTTTGTGGGTCAGGAGCATTGCGGATGGGTTCCAGCACACAAGCGATCAGGGTTCCTCAGGCTGGTGGAATTGCCGGTTGTTTCATTGCACTGCGGCGAGCGGTGAATGACACGCGAGGACGGGGACAGCCTGGCTCTGTGGAGCAGAGCTGCCAGCGAGCTCGTCCCACTTGAGTCAAAYGGCCAAGGGCAAACCAAAGCGAACGGGCTGCAGAGCTCCTGCCTGGCTGCTACACGGCCCTAGTGCCTTCCACCTTTTCTCATGCATGGGGTACAGGAGCAAGTGTTTGTTTTTCAGACCTGGGGTAGCCCTGGCATGAGCTCTGCTGCAGGGGAGGCACAGATGAGTAAAATGGTTCCTGTCCAAGCAAGTTTCAGTGCAAACCAGCTCACRTGCATGTAGAAGTGAGCCTGTGCATAGGCATTTGCGTGGCTGGTACCTTAATTCTTCCTCCTCCTTGATAAACTAAGGGTTGGGGTGATGCTGCTTCAGGCAGGCCGTAAAGCTCCGCAAAGCTCAGAGCCACTGTGGAGGCTGCTCCCGCTTGCAGCGGCCACCTCACGGGGTCTAGCTCACTGCAGTGTTTTTCTCTTAGGTCCAGTGCAGCTGGAGAAGATCTGTATCTAGTTTGCCTGTCGGGGAGCAGATTTAGTCATCCTTTACTAAGCACAGAGAACTCTATGAGCTATAGATAAAAAACTTAGGAAATGCTGCAGGAGAAAAATTAACATTGCATCACTTTGCAGGGAAAAGAACAGTAGATAAGAGATCCGCCTGGGTTCCTGAATCCAGCCTGTTCGCCAGTGTCCCGACCTGCCGCAGGTGCTCTGCTTCTCTAGACTTTCTGCCTAATCCACCACCGAGCTGTGGTTGCCACAGACCACTCGTCTGCTGGATGCTGTGTAAGTGTGGGGTAAAATTAATTTTCAGCATTCACATAATTAGACACGGTCAAAGTATTACCTTCTTAAGTCTATTCTTCTGCTCTTCCTCTCTTTCCCTCTCCTCCTCTTACCCTCTTTCTTTCACATCATGGTTGGCTTTGAAAGCATACATGATAATACATAATACTCTTTTCCTAATTGTTAAGACATTGAGTTTCTTGGGCTGTCAAGGTACTTAGCAGCCACGTTCACGTCTAGATTTGTGTTGCTTGTTTAAAGTATTGTCTGAAGTATTCAGCTGGGGGAAAACGTGCAGTCCTCCGCATTTCTCTGAGCTCTCCTAGCTGAATCACATATCTGGGTTTTTCACCTCAGGTTGCTTTCAGATTTTCTTTGAGTTTTGTAATTAAATATACATCAAAAGCCTCTTCGTATTCTGACATACCTTAAAGTTAGGCTGTTCCGCGAGCCTTGCTTTCCCTGGTGCGCGGGAGGGGGTAAGCCACGGGTTTTGTAAACAAGTGACGTCGGTCGCTTTGCTCGCGTTCCGTTATAGATGCTCTAGAGCAGGGGGAGGGTTCTGGTTCATGTTTTCCAGCCTCTGTGCTGAGGGGGCTGGGGACCAKAGCGGTGCCCAGGCACTGGGAGCTCTGAGTGCTGCTGGAAGCCCTTGCCCACTGCGGGGCTGTGGCCGAGCTGAGGCCAGGCTCCTGCGCTTATGGCCCAGGAGAGCCACATGGTAGGGGCTTAGTGGTGATGGCCACCAACCTCCTCCTGCGTTTGAGGCCACCTCTGTCCTCCACGTAAACCCARTGAAAACCTATCTCATTAGATATAGAAGTGGTGCTCTGTAGAAGGCAGCTGAGGCATGGGGAGGCTCTGTACATACTTGYTGCCTTCCTGCTCAGCACCTGGCTCTATACAGGCTCTCTCCATTCCCCAGGAGCAGTGGGACAGGTCTGATACATGGCAGTTGTCAGGAGGGAAGTATCTCCAAGTGGATAAGTGTGCTAGTGTAAGTAAGCTCAGATGCAGTAGAGATTATTACAGGTGTTCTCTGYATCTTGCAGGATTTCTGTCCTTTATAGATGTGTTGACCATGATGATGCCAAAGGGTTGGTGCTAACCTGAGAAACGAGTGACTAGCACGTGTATTTCTTTAAGTCTTCCCAATTCTGCAGCTGCTCCTGAGATCAGATGCAGCAGTGCTCCTTGGCTTCATGTTTCTCAAACTGTGATTATATTTTTGCTTCCCTTTTCTCTACCTGTTAGAGAATCTCCACAGGACCTGCTGCTGCCGTTCTTTAGTTGAGCTAGGATGTAACTACCAAATCCTTGTGGCGTTTCTGCTCTGTGCTTGTGCAGGTGAGCACGTGCTCTGCTTCAAGGGATTCGTTACAGCAAACTGGTGCGATTCTTCTGTGTTTAAGTCTTTTCTTTTTTTGAAGGTGCTTCAAGTAAGTGTCTGACTACACTGGATATTATTTGTGTATAACTCACTGCTGACTGTGTTCTTTGAAGGAATAATTCATTGACCATATGAACAGAATAATTTTCATAATGTTGGTATTTTTATCCATTAGCATTATTTTAAAATTTCTTCTTAATCTGGGCTCAAAATTTCAAACTGGCTTCCAGTGGTATTTATRGAGGTAAGTTTTAATCTCATACCTGGCTGCATTTTGAATGGGGTTATGTGGTAAGATTATAATAGTAGAGGTTCATTGCATTATTAAATTTGTAGAACAGATTGTTCCTTGAATAAAACAAAGGGGTGAAAAAAGTTAGGGAGTTGAGTTGCCAAAATCTTGACTTGCTATCAAATCTGTCTGTTCTACAAATTTAATAATGCAATGAACCTATCTGCAGATACATTTTATTTTTAATCGGGGAATTTAGGAACACACCACCYTTGCAGCACAGGTATGCTATGGGAATTGGGCATTCAGTCCCTGGTGAAGGGGAAGGACACTTAGTGTGGGCAGTTTGCTTGCTTTCCCCAGGGTCGCCAGTGCACTGTATTGAGCCAGAACGCAGTGCAYGTCCCAGGCACAGTGCAGCTTTGTGGACAGCAAAACCTCCTTTAGCATTCTTTGTATTGAAACCATAACATTTAGTGATAAAAATCAGCTCACTTTGGTTTCCATTTCCTTAAGAAAATGAGACACCAGTCAGGATGTGTACAGCTCCATGTAACCTCAATGCTTTTGACTGGGTTTAACCTGTGGTGCAATAGAAAAGCCGTGGTACCACCTCATTATAAGCTTGCACTGGCATCAGGCAAGTGGAGTGACACCTTTGACCACTTTATTTGCTATGAATAAAATCACTGCCTGGAGTGGACTCTGTGTGAGGCCTTTTACTTCATTCACAAAAGCATCAGATTAACTTCTTTTTTTACCTTGAGGTGGAATATGCAGTGATTGCTGTCGCTCAGCATGTGGCTTCAATGCTAAATGTGTTTTCTCCCCACACTAGTCAAAGCATGTTCCTTCATTTAGGCGGTGAGCAGTCTGGTTTGCACCATGTGAAGAAGGGAGGCTTTGCTGAAACCTTCCTTCTGGTTGGTTGTAATTAACCCATCTTTTATGGTCTTTACACCCACCATGTATTTTGTTTTAAGTGGCTTTTTTGTTTTGTTTAAAAATGCCATTTATTGATAAGTAGACTGTTCTAATTTTCTCCTAATGATACAGTATAATAATATCGTTAAATTTGCTTTCTCATTTACTCAACATAGTTTTGAAATCAGATCTGAAAACTTAATTTTCTTGCCTTCAAACCTTTATTTTTCTTTCCCTTTGATACTTTGTTTTTATTAGCTATATCATTTAATTATATGTAAGGCATTTTCAGATAGCATTTTTGTGAAAGATCTTTTAGTACAGCTTTGTACTGTAAGCGAAATAGGACTTTTTGTTCTTGAAGCTTAATTCAGTATTTAAACACAATGCTTCATTCACACATCTTGCACAATTGCGGCTGCTTGCAGTGTCTGATTTTATAAGATAGGCATCCGTTTCCCTCCGGGCCTGTTGCTGCTGTGCATATAATGGAGGTGGTTTCTATTCCTGGCTTGCTGCAGGCGGTTCAGCCGCAGCCACCGGGGTGCAGGTTTCTGCCTTGGCCGGGCCTCGTTGGTAGCGCTTTGAAGCGACGGAGCTTTGGTGCCTGTGCTGTATTTCGCATGTTATTGTTTGCTGACRTTGGTGACTAGGAATGATGGCAACTGAATGGCATTGGGAGGATCACGCGGGATCCGGGATAAGCTTTGGGAACCTTCCTGGAAGGGCGTTTGGTGGCGGCGTGGCCACCGAGCAGGGCACTGGGCAGAGCGACCTTGCAGCCTCGAGGCGGCCAAGGTCAAGCTCAAGGCAGCTAGAGGGTAGGTTCAGTGCCGCATCATGTGTGTAACGTCTGGGGCTTACAAAACAAATTTATACATGCACATGGGAAATTCTTGAAAAAAAAAAATCAAATAAGGTTGGCTACAAGGTGATAGGTCTGCATTTAAAATTGGGAAGGGTTGTTAAGTTTGATTTATATTGATTACAGCGTGGGGAGAAGCTAGATCCATGCTACACCACACCTTAATTGCAAACAGGAGCCGGTTTTGAAGCTCTGTTTTGAATTATAGATGTAACGTCTTACTGTGTGATAGGCATAAAATGCACTAATCGCAGAGATGAAAAGAAAATGAAGAAGCAAATGGAGTTGCTTAAATAAATTTGTGGCATATGTCCTGAGTAGGTGGTTGTGAAAGCAGAGCTAGAAGCCTGCCTGTAAATCCAAGGGTCCTTGGGGAGCAGCRTGGCAACAGCAAGAATAGTCAGGTCAGAGCTGGGTATTGACTTGAGTGCAAGGGGGAGGTTGCAGGGCTTCCTGCACAGAGCAGCTGCTCATGCAGCCTCCTGTCCTGGTGCCTCGAGGCCCCCGTGGTCACCCGGGTGGGTGGAGCTCGTAGCTGCAGTTTGGGAGAGGGGAAAGTAGTTAACAGCTGCTGTGAAACCCTTCTCTCCTGTTTCCTTGCTTGCTCCTCATCCTAGCTTGTGTTTCCAAACATCCAGGAAAGCCCCATAGACACGGGGGACCTATTTGGCTGGTGGCTGCTGAGGTGTGGAAGTGCTGAAGGAGAAGGCTACAGGCATTTGGCTACAGGCATTTGGGAAGCATGAAAAAAGAGATGGTAGCAGCAAGTAGAGAAGATGGGGATTGTTTGTGGGGCAGCGAGGATATGATGTGGATTTAGAATGAAGAGTCCTGGGTGCCTGGAGAAAATGAGACGGTGCCAGTGAGCTGTGGGGCTGGCTGAGGCCTTAGCAGCCGTGCGGGCAGCGCGCCGGCCCTGGCCGCTGYGAGCGTGCCTGCAATCTTGATGCATGCTAAGGACTAAGTAGTTTCAAGCACTCCTGTGCAGAAGAGCAAACAAAAAGTCTGATAGCTCCCTTCTTTTCTAGCGGTGCAAAAGGTGGAAAAGACATTGTTTAAAGCATCTGTTTCTGTATTTCTGAAGCTGTTGCTGGATTTGTTCCAGATGAATCTAAATTGGAAGGTGTTGCAAATGCCAGATGGAGCAGGAATGTGTAACAGAGAAACAGTAAAGAGTTAGAAATACAGGCAGCGTTTTTAAAGATAGACCCAAAGAAATAAAAGTTGAACAGGCCTTGAGGGGACGAATCTGAAGCCCTGGTCCTCGAAGGAAAAGAAATATAAAAGGAGCAGTGACAAAGGATGCAGTGATAGGAAGGTTCAACTACAGAGCAAGTCACAGCAGTGGTTTTTTTTCCCCCTAAATATGACAGCTTTGCCCTTGGTGAGCACTTCTACTTTCTCAGTTCTGCTGACGCTCTGAGAGGGACTGTCCCCTGGCCCCATGGGGGTGTGTGGCACCGTGGCTGCACGRGCTGCCCTGGGGCACTGCCACGTTGGGTGCTATGGGGCTCTGCTCTACTGGCTCCTTCCTGAGGGCAGCGGAGCTCCAGCTCCAAGCTCTGCCTTTCCCTGCCCTTTCCTTGGCATGGTGTCCTGGGGCTTTCCTGTGATACAAGCAGGATCCGGGAAAGGCACCTTGCGAAAGAAGGGAAGCAAATGAAGGGTTSTGCTTGGTGAGTATGGCRGAGTTCTCTGCAGTGGGATCTTTTCACATTGCTTCATGTGCTTGGTTTGCAGTGACACGTTGCAGTACTGTTTGCTCCCTGTTTGGCTGCTTAGGTACTTGGCATGCTGTTATTTCATTAAATTATTAGTGCAGAGGATGAGAAAGGCCTGTGTGAGTAGCTAAATTGCATTACTTGTTTGCTTTTGATGCCTTCCAGTCTTGCATAGAAGCACATTTGATAAAGGACCCGAAAAAATAGGTCATAGCTCGCGGTTAGTGTGGGCACTTGGTGGGAAGGGGTGCTCAGAGGTTTTCCCCTTCTGGGCTGTCTCAAGGCAGGGCAGGAAGCCAGAAGCTTYGGAGAACCTTGAGCGGCCATATGGGGCTGGCGGCTCCCTGGGCCTCGCGGGTGGCTGYGCAACGGGCTGCATCTCCATGAAGAGGGTTATTTTTGTGCTTGTGTCAGGAGCTTGGGCTGCGGGTCACCCATGACTTGGGTGTCCAGAGGCAACAGGATGCTGAGGTTTTAACCATTTCACTTGGTGCTTCCATGTGCTGGGCTGCGTGGGGGAGCTGCCTCTCGCACTTACCTCTTTCTCCTCTTGCTGGATTTCGGGTCTTTCAGTGTCTGTGTATGCTTCACATTTACCTAAGTTCAGGTGGTGCAGCCAATGCAGTTCATAATCTGTACTCTGAAAGCAAGGTTTGMATTTATTTTAAATACACAGAATGGTCTTGTCAGCTTTGCTTCCAAATACATGTTTTGGGGAGCATCGGGGAACAATGTTATTGAAAAGGATAGGAATATTGCATGTATATTCTTAAGTTAATGGTTAGGGTAATAGATAAATCTGGTTTTAGCAAGTGCTCTACTCAGATTGAATGCTTGAATTGCATACTCGAGTCTACATCGTGGCAGAATTTGGCGCTAGTTCAATATTCATCCTGGATGARAGTCATTAAAAGTAATTATCTCCAGGAACAATTTTCATAAGGCTGTTCCAATTTTCAGTGAGTGTCCTTTCTGCAGGGAAAAACAACTCCTGAAATGCACGGAGACTTTTTTCACCCAGATAATAATTATCTGCTCAGCTCCTCTTTGCTGGCATCGTCACAGAAATCCTGGAGACGCCGGCTCCGTCCCCGGCTGTCAGGGACGTGCGGCGGCGCGCAGTGCCCGGGCCTCGCTGGTCAGCACCGCCGGTCAGCCCTGGGAATGAACGTGCGTGGGTTCAGCTCTCATGGCAGAGCTCTGTGTTGCGGCTGCTGTTTCAGAAAATACGAAGCAGCTGAACGGAGTGGCCTGCCGCTTTGTGAAGGTCAGCATTGCTTCCCCGCSGGCCTGGGTCTCGGTCACAGCTGTGACCCATCTGCAGTCAGCTCATAGGAGGTTTGGGTCCATCCGCACCGCGGGTCCGCGGATGTGGTCTGGCCAGCAGGTGGAAGCAGAGGAGGAAAGCTCCAGATTCCTGCACGTTACTGTGCTCTCTACATGGCAGCTCTTTTCTTCTGAAATTGAGACCATTAGGGCATGTAGTGCAGGGCTGGGTTCCTGTGAGTTTTGCATCTGGTCTGTAACAGTCTGGTCTGTGTGAGCTTGGGAGCAGCTTCCTCTGTCACTGTGGGGTTTGTTTGACTTCATTTTTGCTGTGTTTATTTATCATAACCAACTGGAAAAACAAAAAGGTATATGGGCCCTATGCTTAGCTTTGTTATTTATTAAATTGAGTTGCTGCTTTGCTTAAATACAAAAGACCTTTGTCAAACACCTGGCACAAAAGGGATGTCAGTGGGACCTGTAAGTGTCTCTGCTGCCCACACTTGCTTTGCGTTGGCTCCAGGCTCTCTGGGATCCGAGATACATTTTGGTCACTGTCGGACTCGTGTCGGCGCTTGGTGATGTGTCCCAGCTCTGTGGTCTCGCACGGGATGCACCTGAGGAGGTGCTAGTTACTGGGATCATGATAGTCAGTCATGGATCTATAGGCTCTCTGCGGGCTGTGAACCCACATGCTCATTTGCAGTTGCTGTGAATCAATGTAATTTGGTAGTGCAGTCTAGCAGGCTAAGTGTATGTTACGGTATTTTTTTCCATGAAACACTTTGATTTCACTTTCAGTAGGTATCAGCCATGTAATTTCCTAGTACTGGCAGTGTTGCAGTGAGGGGAAAAACATTATGAAAGGAAATAAATGCATAAACATAATGCTGCATGCATAATAAAAGTGCATTTAAGCTTTAATGTGTCATATAATCAATTGGCCATTTCATATACTGAAATCTTTCTGAGATCAAACACTTTAAAGGGGAGTATCGATGCAAAATGTAGAAAGGGAACAAAAATCCCAGACTAGGAATCTGTTCAGTGGTTTAATGAGGCTTTTTCAGCCATAGCTCAGAGTTAAATGCTCTGTGCACTAGGATTTAGGAACAGGAGATGGCAAACAACTTTGCTCTCAATGTGTGGTAGAAAAGCCTCTGTGTATGTTTTATAACGAGAGAATAGTCTATATAAATAATGTTTAGAGTAAAAAGCTAGCTTAGCTGATAGGCACAAGCAGAAAGGCAATGGCCCTTGCTGTTAAAGCTGGAATAAAACAGCAGGTCCTGGATCTCAGCATTCTTGTTAATGGCTACAGAGGTAGCTTTATAAGCTGGGTGGGAAATTTTTACCTAGTGAATGATGAAGAAGTATTTATTCTTAAAATATTTGCAGATTCTTGCTCATATTTCCTATAGCCTTTAAAAGAATGTTTCTAACCTTCCTGATGTGAAGTAAGGACTTCTGCTGACAGTAATTCTCTCTCTCTCTGAATAAAAATGATCTTCATATCAATCCTCAGTTTATGAATTGTAATAGAGCTGCTGTAACAGTAGTAATTGGTGAAATTAGTTTGGATGGTTGCATTAATATTCATGCAATCCTGTGACAGCACCAAGCTAATTAGTATCTTTCCCTCTGCTATTACGGTGGTAAAATGGGATGGAATAAATCTGTGAGGTTAAATTTTTGCTCACAAGTGGTCAGAAGTCTGAGATCCGAAGCGTTTCTGTAGGTGCCTGCCGAAGCTGCGTGGTCTGGAAATAAATACTGCAGGTTCATGCGAGGCTAAGTGAGGTTGTCAGTGGGAGCCCTACAAGTTCATGGATATCAAGCAGGATATGAAAGTTTGCTTCTGGGGAAACATAAATCATGTTGCTTGCTGTAATTATKCTGCAGTAAACCTGCTGGAGCTGCCGAGCTCAGTGGGGAAAACTCCTCTGCCTTGCCCTAGAAACGGCATAGGTGCTCTGGAGCTTTTGCCATCCGTCATCTCTGGACTCCCAGAAGGTACCAACGAAAGATCTGAAGCTTTTGGAAAAATTCCTTTTCTTGAGTTATGCTGTTTTTTCTCTCTAATGGAGAGCCGTAGCTCTCCATAAGTGCCGGTACAAAATGCAGCTGCGTGTGCGTGGCGGTGCCGGGGACGCCCCGGGGCGGCAGCTGAGCCCGCGCTGCTGCAGAGCCATCTGCACAGCGGCGCCCGGGGTGTTCCTGCGCAGGCGGGAACCCCCCTCATGTACGGACCGGAGCGAGGGGCCATCCCTTGGCAAAAGGGGATCCAGCCTGGCCGTTTCCTTGGTGTTCCTGACGGCTTCGGCCTGCCACCAAGTTCTGCCGGGGCGCACAGGAACGCCTGCAGCGAGCRGCGGGGTTCCTCCACCCGCTGGAAGCAAGTGGGCTGTGGAGAGCAAGGCAGCTCCCGCCCCACCGCTCCGACAATCTGGGAAGCCGGCCTCCCTGGAGCAGGGAGGCCGCTGGGTCTCTTCAATGATGCCCTGTGCTCTGCCAGGTGCCTTTTCTTAGGTTATGGCGTTGGTCTGCACCTCGCTGTCACTTGCAGACCTGGAGAAAGGGAGGGYGAGAAGCTCTGCCGCCTCCCCAGTGCGTGTGGGCCCGGGCCCAGCTGCAGGGGCTCCAGGCAGGCAGCCCCCGGGAGCCTCCGCAGGCACCGAGCATGGGGCACGCGCTGCCTCTGCCCGCTTGTGTTCCCTGCTCAGCCTCTTTGCAAACAAATGAATAAATAAAATAAAACCATAAATGAATCAAGCGTTTCTCCTGAAAGCCTGAGAGGAGGAAATGTTATTAGTTCTATTTTTAAAGAAAGATGCTTGGATGCCATGGTGATGGAAGCAGTGTAAGTGCCGAGATAGCTATAAATCTCCTGAATGTCGGGAGCAATTTAGATGGAGCAGTATGGAAGTGGTGAGGATTTCTGCCTGTCCAGCTGCCCTTCGGCGCAGTGTTAGCAAACCTAGGGATGGCCAAGCTCTTGGCATGGATGCAGGAATCATCCGCATGGTGTTGACGCTTCCCATGGGGACCCAGGCGCATCCTGCAGCTGCTCCAGCCCTGCCAGCCGCCCTGCCCAGCGGCACTGCCCGAGCGCTCTTATTTGGGGAAAAGACGAGAACAAAAAAGGCTGGAATCTTTCGGCCGTGACCATGTAACGACTCTGGGTACAAATGAGGTGCATTCACGCCATGCTCCTCTAAATGAGGCGGTGGTTTTGCTGTGCTCGTGTCRGGCACCTGTGCGAGCAGGCGGCCGCGTTTCCGCCCCGCGCTGCGGGACGAGCGGGGCTGGCGTGGCGCGCGGCGCCGGCGCGGCAGCCCTCCCTGCGCTTTGCCCAGGCTGCTCCTTGCGGTGCTGCTCCTTTCCCCTCTGCAGGAATGAATCACTGAAAGGAGGGGAATTGAGAAAAGTAATGAGGAAGGAAATAAAACGTCCCTGCTTGTTTCCAAAGCTGACACTCAGGAATTGGCTGGGTGGTGGTAAGTTTTAAGTGCTAAGAAAGGAAAACTGCTATTGTGCCCCTGAACCAAAGCAGGAGCTGCAGCGATGAACAGCGTCATGTGGAAAAAAAAATGGCCACATCTCCATTTGTTACTCATGTTTTATTATGGGTTATCACAGGCAGAAGGACGGTGCCARGCCTTGCGGGCTGTGCTTCTGGGGAAACGTACTTTGGGAATGCTGGAATTTTGCTTGGATGAGGATGCTTTTTATTTTGTGATCATTCAGAAACCTCAGAAGGTTTTCCAGGGACAAAGAAAGATCCTGCTCCCAACCCCTGCCCCATTTGAAGGACTGGGGCTGTGCAGCCCAGTCCTGTGCTGCATGAGCTCCAGCCCTGGCRGTGRCTGTGGGCGTCTGAACACGGGTCAYGGAGCTTGTCTAGTTCGTGTCAGGAGACTGATGTGCCGAGCAGGGTCTGCTGGGCAGGGCCGAGCAGGGCACATCACAGCCCGTCGCCGCCGTCAAAACATGCTCCTCTTCCTGCAGACCTTCCGGCACCGTTAATTTGTTCTGGTGATAGCTGATAAGACCTTTCATATTCACTTGCTCAAAATTATCCGACACCCAACATTCTGTTTGAAAGAGCCTTTTAAAAAATATCCACTGAACAAGAGCTAAAAACCACAGTGATTTAGTGCCTGAGCTGCACACACATCAGTGTGGAGTGATCTCCAAAATCGTGATGCCCATTTTGATGTGATAAATGCAGATGCCTGATTATTTGCAGAGTGCCATTCATTGCAGTGTTGATTTTGTGGACCAGATCTTCAAGCTCCATAAAGTGGTACAGCTCTAGTGAAGCCAAGGCAATTTTCATCAGCTGAGGATGTGACTCCTTATATGCAATTTTTATTAGGTAAAAGGGAATGTATATGGGATCACATCCCTTCTTCCTGCTAGCAGTGTTTCGTCTGTGCTGATCACTTTTCGTCTGGACTGGAGCATGTCTGGATTCTGCTACCCGGGTTTTGTTCCATCCATAAAATGGATGTGTTGGTCTTCAATCAGTGGGATTTTCTGGTGTTTGCAGTTCAATTTGCAGATAACAGCTGGCAGTCATGTATTTATTCATGTTTTACACCTGAGCAGACTAGACTGCCCTTGGAATTAGCAGGAATTGACCTTTTTTGAAGGCTGACAGCATAAGAACCGGTGTGACCATATGGATTTGAAAATTGTGGCCGCAGAGGTGAGTGCTACCAAATCCCCAAGCCCTCAGCAGGTTTACAGGCCGCTGTTGGACTGTCCTTGTTTTCCAAGTGCTGCTTGTTTTTGAGTCCTGGTTCACTGAGGGTGTGCAGCAGGGAGACACAGGCAGGTTCTCGTACCTTGCTCATCGGCGGTCTTATAAACTACTGCTTCTGTGCAAAGGCAATCCTTAAAATTATAAAGTGCAAACRTAGGTAAGAATTTTAATCAAAATGAAGTGAACAACAAATGCAGATAGCTCTTTCTGATAGTGCTGTTGCCACAGTCTCTGTGCAGCTCTTCCTCGTGGGCATGGCAGCCTGGTCTGGGCCTTAGAGCCGCCTGAGGAAACGAGCCTGAGGATTTGGTCTGGCRAAGTCCTTAAATCCATTAACTTTGCATACAAGAATATTTCCTTTATTTCAGGTACTTCCAGCAAATAAATGGGTTTCTGTGCTCTGTTGAGTTGGTGCTTAGCWCCTTGCAAAATCAAGCCCTAAAAGAGATGAGTGCAAAGACTTCTGGCCATTGTTTGTTTTTTAAAGCATTTTCTTTCTCCTCTCATGTTGAAGAGAGAAAAAAATATATAAAAAAAATGCTGTTTATAAAAATCAGGGATCTTGAAATGTTTGCTGCTTTCCAGAAGTGTGTTATTCCCTACCTTTCATCTTTGGAGCTGCTCAGGCTCCTTGTGATCTCTTGTACCTTGAAAAAGTTCATTTGCCATGTGTATGGAACAGAAAAATGTTATGCAAAACTTCCAGGAAGCCCATTAGCAGTTTGATCCCTGAGAGCTTAAGGCCAGCTTGTAGACACAGTGAGGAACCAGCCAAAAACCATTCCAGAAAGCCAAGGAAATGCCAAGCGGAGCCCAAGTTGTTGTTTTGTTGAAGAAACAAGTTCCAAGCTTGGTCAGATGGGCCCTACAGTTGCCAGTGGATTCTTGTTTCCAGAGTCCRCTTATCTGTCCTGCAAAGTGGCAAATTACCAGGGAGGTCTGTTCTGAAAGTATTTTAGTATCTCATTAAAAGTGACTTCATGGGCATGTGTTTCTCTTATTTATTTCAAAATACTGACAAACCTAACTATGTCCAACTATGACAGGATTTGATAGTTGACGTGAATTGTAACAAATTTTGTATCAAGGGAGAAAACAAACCAGGCCTAATTGGCTTGAGGCAGGCACTTTGCATAGATATTTTCTTTGATTAATGATTGAGTGCAATATCTCCTATATTGATTTACTGACAGCACAATTTACACCAAAGTTGCAAAAATGATACTTCAAAAAGATGCTTAGAAGATAATTCTGATCCTTCTTCAATGTCTGAAAATTGTTAATGATGGACTAACATTGACCTGCTCAGGAAAGGAAAGAAAAGGGCAGGYGAGGCCTAGGAAGGCTTGTTTTAGTTGCAGTGAGTATTGCTACATTTTACTTGGGATGAATTTCACTACAGGAATGAAAAAGCATTTCCTTGAGGGAGCAGATATATTCTGTACCATTTTGTCTGTCCGGGCACCTACAATATTTGTCCTCTCTGTGATTTTATAGGAATGCATAAAATTGCTGCAGGAGAAATGTTTCTGCTTGAATACGTTGCTGCCCTAAATTTTATGTATGACCTTCTTTTGAACAGATGCTTGAAGTAGTTGAAAGTTCATATTTGGCCCAAAGAAAAAATATATTTAACGATGATAATGATGAAAGGGATCACTGGAAGAAAGTAGGAGCTTTTCTGTATTTTTCCACAAACCTGCTGCTGACTTGCAGCCTGGCTGCTGACTGTCCGAACCGCGTGGGGCTCTGCGGGGCCTGGCAGCCCATGGGTGCCCTGCAGCCCTCCAGGAGCATCTCCCAGCTCCAGGAACACGGTGTCTGTGCGACCTGCAGCTTGAGCTGAGGCTTCCTAGGCTCTCTGTCCCTTGGCGCCACTGCCRGTGGCTTTGCCAAGTCATGGCACCAAGCTCAGTGGCAGGGAAAAAAATGATCCTTTCTCTGTTTCTGTTTTGGTGATATTATTTAGTGTTTTTTAAAAGACTGTACGGTCCAGCCGATTCTGCTTTTTCTTAATGCTTCCTCTTGCATAGATTTCTCTGCAGGCTACTTTATTTCTACATTTGACTTCCTGCAATCCAAGGGAAGGCGCTGGTGGCCTATGCAGCGTGGTTTCCATTATAGTGCTGAAGGACAGAGCTGGAAGAGACCTTAAAAATTATTCTGTAGCGAGATGCTTTTGCATGTTTCTAATAGCGTGGTCCTTAGAAAGCAATTTGGATTAATTAGAATGTCCAGGCACTTTTGCGATAAAGATATGTCTAGTAATTATCCAATGTCCAGAATAATCTATTGAGCTTGTGAAGTTTAAGTCTGAAAATTATTCTCCC
Organism: Nothoprocta perdicaria; assembly: GCF_003342845.1. Lineage (NCBI taxonomy): Eukaryota > Metazoa > Chordata > Aves > Tinamiformes > Tinamidae > Nothoprocta > Nothoprocta perdicaria. The sequence continues at coordinate 1,177,578 of NW_020454760.1, forward strand.
ACAAGTATTTGTCTTTCTAGCTGTATTTCTGTTATTAAATTTGTTTTCCCACAAGTTAGATAAGAAGAAATGTAATTATTTAGCTGGCAAGCCTAATGGTGAGTTGAAGAAAACCAGTGAAGGAAAAAGGGAGATTGCCTTGTGCTTTTCCTGTAATAATATATAAATATTTATATATACGTAAAATTGCGTGCTGCTGATGCACTACTGAAAAGGCAAGAGATGAAATATAAGGAAATTAAAGGTGTAGATATTCATTAAAACTTCATTATGTCCTATAATTCTTGTRTATGTAGTATAAGGAATGTCAAACACAGATTTCTCATGTAATTATAATCCGCTTTCACTTACGTCTTGCTGAATTTCCCCATTCTCCTTTAAGCCTGAGGGACCTTGTTAGGTTTCTTATACTCCGAGGACACAACAGGCATTTTTGCTCGTAATACCTTTATTTTAGAATAAGGAAAACGTGAAACCAAAAGCAAACTGGCTGTRAACAAATAGTCTCGCTGGTGCAGTTCACCCCACGTGCAGGGTGAGCCCGCCGTCCCTCGAGACGTCCCTCTGAACTCTCCGARCGAGCCCTGACCGCTCTCTGCAGCTGCCTTGTTCTAAGGGCRTGCATGTGTGACCTTGTAAGCAGATGAAGGAGAAGCAGAAAATTTCTTACTGTCAATAAGATCATCTATTCTATCCATGCTTCTCTTTGCTGCTGCTGTCAGTGTCTCATCCTTAGAGGATAAGCAGCTGATGTCTTGGATTTAGGGCTAAAGGAAACAATTGAAAATGCTGTTTTGGCTTGTGGAGGCTGGTGGTGCCGCTGCTGCTTGTCACCAGTGAAAGAGACCCTGTGCAGAAGCTTTCATGAGGGGCGGAGGGGGCATGTTTGCTGCAGAGAGGGGTGCTTTGGTTGTGTGTCGGTTGAAAGGCTGTGGTAGAAGGAAGCCAAGGTTCGGGTGATTATGGGAGTCTTTCGCCCCACAACAGCAGCCGAGCTGTTTGCGAATGAGCTTGGGTGAGGATGGCAGGTGCGAGGGGACACAATCCAGCAAGCATCTTGTGGGGACAGCAGTCACGTTTGCTTGAAGACAATGGTGCTTATGTTAGAGCTGAGGAGGAGCTGGTGGGATGATTCTGCTGAAACCCTGAGATGATAGCTGCCCGAGGAGAGGTTTGTGGTCCCCACAGTCAGTCCAGATTTCCTAATGCAACCTGCACTGGCTGATGCTGGAAAGCTCCACTTCCCCATGACCAAGTTTTAAAGTGATCTTTTTAAAAAACAAAACCCCRGCCTGGTGTCAATGATGTCAGGTAATGGGCAGTTTGTCAGAGGTCCCAGTGTTTCAGTGGCTGAGCCCATCCTCTCTCCTCCTGCTGTTGAAGTGCAGCAGTGATGTAGCTGCACTGTGAAGGGGAAGGAAGAAGGCAGCCTGCGAGCTGCTGTTCTCTGAGGGCATCGGCTTCTGCTCTGGGCCGCACCGAAAGCGCAGGGATCCTTCCTGCAGACTGGCACACGCACCGGGGCTCCCCAGCCACCCTTCCCTCCCAGGGAAACCTTTCTCTGCTCTTCTGTTTGACAGAGCTGAAAAGCTGTGCAGTGAAAGCTCGCTTGAAACCAGCGTGTTCCACCTGGTTGTGTTTCAGAGCTCAGAAATGGCATGTCTCAGGGACAGCTCTGGAAAGCTGAGCTGCAAGGTGGGTGAGAGCAGGGGCTGCCGCTGGGCCCAGCGTGAAGGGAGGGCTCCAGGGAGCCTTCCCACGGCGCAAGTCCCGTCGCGCCACCTGCTCCGTTGGCGTGGTGTGGTGGGAGCGAAGGATGCGTATCAACATGAAACCAGGCACCTTGTTCCCATTAATTCCTTCATCCACTCTTCAGAATCGTAGAATAGTAGAATCATAGAATGCCCAAGGTTGGAAGGGACCTCAGAGGTCATCGAGTCCAACCCCTCTGCACACGCAGGGTCACCTAGAGCACGTGGCACAGGGCTGCATCCAAGCAGGTTTTAAAGATCTCCAAAGAAGGAGACTCCACAACCTCTCTGGGCARCCTGTTCCAGTGCTTTGTCACCCTCACAGTGAAGAAATGCTTCCTTAAGTTCCTGTGGAACTTCCGATGCTTCAGTTTGAAGCCATTTCCTCTAGTCCTATCCCTGTCCACCACTGAAAAGAGGCCGCCCCCCTCCTCCTCACTGCCTCCCTTGAGGTATTTATACACGCTGATCAGGTCCCCCCTCAGCCTCCTCTTCTCCAGGCTGAACAGGCCCAGCTCTCTCAGCCTTTSCTCATAKGGCAGATGTTCCAKGCCCCTGATCATCCTGGTAGCCCTGCGCTGGACTCTCTCCAGCAGCTCCACATCCCTCTTGTACTGGGGWGCCCAGAACTGGACACAGTACTCCAGATGTGGCCTCACCAGGGCTGAGTAGAGGGGGATGATCACTTCCCTCGACCTGCTGGAGACGCTCTTCTTAATGCASCCCAGGATCCCGTTGGCCTTCTTGGCCACCAGGGCACACTGCTGCCTCATGGTCAACTTATTGTCCACCATCACACCCAGGTCCCTCTCTGCGGGACTGCTCTCCAGCAGGTCCACCCCTAATCTGTCCTGGTGTCCAGGGTTATTCCTCCCCAAGTGCAGGACCCTGCACTTGCCCCTGTTGAACCTCATGAGGTTTCTCGCCGCCCAGTCCTCCAGTCTGTCCAGGTCCCTCTGGATGGCAGCACAGCCCTCAGGGCTGTCAGCTACTCCACCCTCATCCGCAAACTTCCTGAGGGAGCACTCACGTCAGCTCAYGGGCTCAGCTCCCTTCCCAGCCAAGGAGGGTTAAAAGGTATTCTCTGAACACAGGGCTGCCCGTCTTCCTTAAGCACTAGTTAATTTGAACTTCATTTTCATATATATTTAAACAGTTATGTAAGGCATCTTTTCTCAAACAGAAAAGATCACTTGGCTTGTTTGAAGTAGTAGTAGTATGAACAGGCTTAATTTTAAGCTCATGCTTAGGTCCTCTGAGGGATACTTTTCATTGCAAGTAATACTTAGTTTAATTTTTTATTTGTGCTTTATGTCTACTTTATAAATGCAATTCAGACTCTATTTCTTGGGATGTCCTTTGCATATATGCATGCTAAAAAGTTACTGTTCAATTCTGTCATTGGGAGGACATGATTTATTAAATTGCTTGATAACTTTTAATGGAGAGGTACAAGTACTTTATCAAGGATTTTGTTACACGGGCTATCTTAAGTATCCTAGACTAAAGCTTGAATGCTGGTGAGCGCATCCAAATAAAAGGTATTTAAGTGCTGTTCTTAAATGGAGACTCTCCTTCAGGCACCTGAAATGTACGTTGAGAACATATCTGTATTGCACCTTTGCTAGAAGTGTGTATAGGAATGTCSTTTTAATGACACTATTTAAAAGGGATGTGATATAAAAATCTCTAGTTGTGTTCTTCCCCTTCCTTCCATGGAGAAACTTTTCATCGCAGAATACTGTTCTTAGCCATATATATCCTGTAGGCTCCTGAAACTCAGTGTGTATTAGATGCTTTGAAATGCTCTTCTGTATTTCATAAGAGAAATTATTAGGCAATATGTATAGCAAAAAACAGGAACTAATGAGTTAGATTCTATGCTTGAGTTCATTTAGGCCATATCTCGTCTCTGGAATTTGTGAACGTCATTATATGACATGAAGGAAGACTTCATGCTATACATGCAGACAGGATAATCTGCTCCATATATTCAATCTCATCCTGATTTCTAACACTGGGAATTAGATGTTTGTATAATAATATTCAAAGCGTTAATCAGCAGCTGTGACATATTTTCTTACTGCTCTTATCATGGTATGCGGCACCTCGTGATGGTGCCGGCTGTTCCCCATTGCTCAGTCGTGTCAGGGCACCCCTTCTGGTCTAAAGTGAATTTCTGCTCTTTGACATCCCTGGCAATACTTTCAGTAGTAATGCTGCTTCCATAAGTAGAGAGGGATGTTTTGGTGCAATGGGATATATAGCTTTGGTCACACATTTAGTTATGTATTAATTATGTAGCCTTGGATTCCTTTTTTTTCTAATTATGGTTACTTAACCGGAATTTCACCCTGGGCATCATCTGTAGTCAGTGCAGAGAGGCACTTCCAGAACAGAAGAAAACATAGCAGAAAGACTGTTGAAGCATGAAGGTATAAATTACCAAAAAATCAAGCAAGAGATTAAGACCTTGCACATTATACTTTTAACCCATAATTTTGCTCTTGGCTCTGTCTTGTAATAATGCACTAATCCAAAATAAAATGGTTCAGCTTAGACAAAGATATTCAGAAACAGAGCAAAACCCAGGGATTATATTTTTAGGGGCTGTATCACTGGTGTGCATGACCAGCGTGGCGTCCTGAAAGACTAAGAGTCCCTCTAGCACTGAGCACCAGGACAGGCCTGATAATCATAACATATAATATCATATGGAAGGAAATCGAAGAATGAGCTCCAGAAAAGCAGTTTAAAACACTGACCTACTAAGCTGATACCGTGGTGGTTTTTAGATGATCTGGGGTAGGGGAGCTAGTAGGGCAGAAGGGACTCTCACTCTGAAAGTCTCTGCCGGAATTAAGGCCAGTTGGAGGCTGTTCGGACTCCTGGACTAGACTTTTAATTGTACAAAATCTGATAATTGAAAGTCATTCACAGAACTTTCATTTAGATTAGTAASTGAGCTTTGAACAATAATTATGGTTTTTTATGATACCACACTATCATTTGTTTCCATGCAGTAGATTTATGTGTTTCTGTTTTTGTGAGCTCCTTTCAGAAAATTATGTTAGACTCTTGAGCTTCTCTATTTCAGCCTATTTCTGTGAGGCCAGTTTCAAAATCAGTGGTATTGGTACTTGTAGATTTAAAATCTCTAGAAAGATGCATAGACAATGAAATGTTYGATTAAGTGTGCAATGAATGGAGCAATAGGTACACATAAATAGGACATAAAAACTAGTTTGTTTTGTATTCTCATTATAATTTATTTTCAAAATAATTGGGCTTTCTGAGTCTATATATGAATGTATGAGCTCCAGTCACTGCAAGCATATTTACACTTTATAAATATACATGGTGTGAGTGTGTGTATATACATGCATACATACATTATATATATACATGCACATCTATATACAGTTGTACTTCTCTATTTTCACGGTGCCTGATTTTCTGGTTTTTGAAATGCAGAAATTGGTCCATGGGATGGTATACGTAAGAGGAGAAGGCAGTAAATCTACTTTCTGTCCTGCTTTGCAGCAGAGTGTAGGACACGTCCTTACTATGGTTCTCTGTTCAGCAGCTCTTTGAACGGTTGAAATACCCCTTTGGAGAGCCCCTTGATCTAAATCTTCATGCCGTAGGAAGTAAGTTTCAGTCCCCAAGGAATTATTTTTCAGAATCTAGTGTATAAGAGATGTATATTAAGAATGTGCAACAACCAGAAATGCCTTATTTCTTATTTTGCTTGATGTTGTGCGAGTTGTGGAGAATCTTGATCAAAGATTCTTGATGTACATCATCTTTCCTGCATAAGAGAGGATCCTTTCCCATCCCATGCACTGACGGTTTAGGTAAACAGTAATCTTATCCTTCTGGTACAAATACAGTTGCATTTTTGACACAAGTTGTTTTCTTATCTATAGTATTTAATAGACAGACTGTGGTTTCTTCACTGTGAAATATCACTGCCTGTTTTACCTTTTGGATATATCACTTAGGCRTTTCTTAGGCTTTGATAGAAGTAAACAAGCAGAAAAGTACATTCCGTCTTGGCACGAATTCAAAGAATACACCTCTTTTAGGCCTTTTTTATTCTCCCTCTTTTCTTTCATATGATATCTTTTTAATTATGTTTTGGACACTGAGGTGTGTCACGGAATGAAAGTCGGGCAGACTCTGTGTATGTGCTGTTTTGCAGCCTGAGCTGGAGTTACAACATGAAGGTTGAGAAGAGTGTCGCTGCAGGAGCAGCTTTGTTGTATCATGATTACAGAAATATGCCTATTATAAAGGTTACAGGGCCCCATATTCCCATCAGCTTCTGTGAGTTCAGCTAAAAATTGGTTTAAAGTATTAGTTTCTAATAGACAAGCTTCTGTGCTGCTTTGTTAAGATTTCAAATTACCTGCAGTGGAGGCCATCTATTATTTTAATGCTGCTCTCAAGCTTTCTTGCCATCAAGACTGGAAGTAAAATATGAAGAGCTGTGCGTTCTTGCGTTGCAGTGGATGAGCAATCACTGCTGATGGTTTAACTGATGTATCCTAGGAGGAATATCCTAGTTAATACTGTAAAATCAATGAATATGCACTAGCATGTATAAATGTGCGGTGCTGGTCGTAACTCACCCGTGAGCTCTGCAGATCAGTAAAGCTTTATTGCCTTGCTAGTTTGAGAGCAGCCTGGCTCCAGTTCTGTGGCATAATTAATACTTTAAGCATTTCAAAACCTTAAGTTCTGAAGTTTCATAACAGTACATGTTCTTTTTATCTTTATTATCAATAATACATCCTACATAGCAGGATAAATAATTTTGTTGTTGGGAACAATGCGAGTTGCTGCCTAGCAGCACTCAGCCCCGCTGGGAGTCTGTGGGACCCACGGGTGCCTCAGTGCAGCCCTGACCTTCATCGAGGGTGAAACAGGGCTGGTGGCCACAAGTGCGGCGCCCACCCGGCAGCCGCTCCGGCCCCTGCCATTAGTTACAGCAAACTACAGAAGAGAAACCAATAGAAATTAGTTAAGTTTTAGAAGTGGCCCCAAGAGTGCATGGTCACAACTTGATACCCAAAGAGGAATTTGTACACACACAAATCAGGTAACTGCAGGTAAGCACCCTTTTTTTTTTTTTTTTTTTTTCTTTCCCCATTTCAGCGTACATTTTTGTACTAATTTCCCATCATTTTGTGATTTTGAAAGTGGATATTACAGAAACGCTTTCAAAAATGTCCCAAACGCCCAGAAGATCTGGACTACAGCAGTAGCTTTGGTGGCCTCAAATAACCTCCGAACAATAAGACCTGGTTTTGTGATGTTTCTGATGTGCTGTAACACAGCAGTTGATCCCATTGAAATGTTAAAGAATATGACATGCCTTGTGATAAATATGGGAATATATTTTTGCTTTTAAAGGAAATCTTAAATATGTACGAATCTTTTGTGTCCAGGCTATAGTATGGATTTTTTTAAAAAAATTTAATTCCCTTAAGGAATTTAATTCCATTTAGGTGTCCATTATTCTTAAAGCAATGGACAGTATTGACAGGGGTGTTTAAATTGTATTCTTGCTTCCTCAGAGGTGATTTTTTTGGTAGTAGCCAGACAGTGGGAGCAGTGTTTTGTTGCACAGGTTTGAATAACTGCTCTGAAGTATCAGAACCTGTTGGACATGGGTCATAGGCCCAGCTCAAAGGGTCTGAATTATATGGCATGTTGCATGCCTGTCTAGTAGCTAATAAAACACATTTTATTAGAGTGTGCAGTACAATCGAGGCACTTTCTGGAACGGGAGGTTTCAAAGCATTTACTGAGGCAGATTATACAAGAATCTCGGCCATGTTCCTCCTTTTAGCTTCTCTGCTTGCAGCCACCCCTTGGTGAGGTCTCTGGTGGCTACCAAGCTCACATGAAGATCATGGAGGTGGGCTCATCTTAAGGACGGAAATCTGGACCTAAAGTCTGTAATTTATAGTATCCATTGCAATCTTGTACCAAGTCCTGCCAGATAATAAACAGCATGTCTGATGCTGCTTCTGTTTCTCCAAAGAGTAGCAGTTTATCGATCCAAGTGTTTTTATTGTGTTTTATGGCATTGTTCAAGAGCCAGGACTAGCTAATTGGTCAGAAGGCAACAGCAAAGATACCTGCAGTTACAAAACTGGGAGACTGTTGCTGTGGAAGGCATGCAGGTCACAGAAGAGAGAGGATTTTAAAATTTCCTATTTATTAGTGTAGTAAGGGAGCCTGTAAATTCATTATAAGTTGATTCACAGTACAAGAGTTTGTAGGTCTTATTTGCTTGCAGTATATTTAGGAAGATATGGTTACCTGTCATGCTATGCCAGTGTTCCCTAATGCGCAGACGGGACCACGGGAACCATTAAGGAGGCGTGCTTAAGCTGGAAGTTCTCAAATGAGAGCGAGTGAGATGGTAGGACAGGAAGGTGCCCTTATTTCTCAGAAGCAGTTTTACTTACAGCCTTAATGAGCAAGAAGATATTTACTTTTATGCTCATACCAATTTTCATAAGCATCATTGATTCTACTTTCAAGACATCTGATACCTGACATCAAGATATTTGAGTATCTCTTAGTGCGTTTGATTGCTTAATATTTCACAGGTGCAAAAGCCTATGCCATAAGCTTATAGCTGTCTCAAGTAGTCCTTCTCCTAAGAACAGTTGACCAAGCTGAAATATCCCTTCTTATGAACAGCTGGCATTTTGCTTTCTATTTATATTTTTTCTGTCTTTTTGCCTTCTGTCRAGGTGATGAAAAGCTCCCATGAACTGTGAGGATAGTGCTTATTGTTTCAGTTATTGTTTCCTTTGTTACTACAATAATTTTTCTAGAATAATTCAGAGTAACAGTACTTTCTTGTTCCTGAAAAGGAAGCAATAGTGACCTTAAAGATATTGAAAATATTTTTAGCTTTGAAATGGGGCCAATGGCACTTAGAGTTTGCATTTGAGCAAAGCAAGACAGTGATGGAGGTGTTTGTTTCCGTGATAGAGTCTGTTATCCATCATCATCCTGGGCATCAAGGAGCTGCAGATTTTGGCAAAGGGCTCGTTAAGCAGAATCATTGTTTCTGAAGCACAGGTGCACTGAGGTGTTACAGTAGTTCAGGAYGGCTAATTGTCAGGATAGCAGGTCAGCCGTGTATCACTGTTTCAAAACAGCTCGCTCTTACTGCATCGCTCAATTACACTAAGTCCTTCAATAGGCCTAGCCTTTCCATCTTCATTTGCACGCAGCAGTCTGCATGGATCTTCKAGTGTTTATTCATTATGTACAGAAGCTGAGGAATATATTGCAAAGCAAGACAGTTCAGTGAAATGAAATWATGGATGGAAGAAATGCCCCTCTCCCTTTCCTGCTCCATATACTTTGTGAGACCRTTGCCCCATCTGGCACTACTTTGTTCTCCTAGCCCTATGTCATTCAAGTTACTTGCTACTAAGAGGTCCATTCAGCAGTGACCTTATTCTTGCTGATATATCAAACACACTGGTAGCTCTCCAGAGATGGGGAATTTTCCCATCCTCCTTAGAAACTCCCACAACAAACAAACAAACAAAACTTAAATGAGGTTTGGCAGCTCTGAACTATGTTGTTTTGGGCTGTAAGACTGAGTTCAGGGATGATGCGCTTACCTAGTAATTCCATGTAGAATAGTGAGATAGCTGCAATGGTCCAATTTGTGTATGGATGTGTGTATATAKAGATATGTAGGTAATCATTTATTGGGTTCATTTTCCTAGTTCTTTTGTTATCTTGATGTTTCTGTTTTTTTGAACGTTCTCCCCCTCTAGGCCCAGTGTCTCATTGCATTTGTTCTTGTTTACATTTCTGTACCTTATGAAGTATCTCTGCAATTCCCTTGTAGGTGATGGTGTTGCTCTCTAATACGTCATTAGGAATTCACTGTGGGATAAAATACAGGGGGGTGGTGATGTGGGCAAACAGCACCTTGTTTGAACACCAGTAGCTTTAGTAATTGGTAAACAGAGTGAGATAGACTGAGGTGAACTGTAAGTAGATTAACGTTTTTGAAAATTTTCTGTTATACAAATGCCCTTCCTTGAATGTGCTACTTCTGCTCACTACTCAGAGGCATTTGCCCTTGCAGTCAAACTTTTGCGTGCAGCAGTTTGCTGTACTTAAAACAACTTATGCAATGTAGTGGAGCTGTACTGATCTGTTTTTTTATTGCTTTAAAAATTGAATTACATGAAAACTTTCTTGTTAATTGTTTTGCTCCATTTTTACTGCCGCCATTTAATTCTTGAGTGTAAAAATCAGCTGGAAAAGTAGTATTTCTGCAGTTTCACCTCAGAACGTAATAGGGTGGCATCGTCAATGCACCCTAGTAGGGTTTGTTCTCATCAGGATCTGGGATTATAGGCAATATTATTCCCTAGTGTTTTAGGAGCCCTGTTGTAGCACTGTTTGCTTCCAGGTGGGCCTTTTGGGACGGGCCCCTGGAACACGAGATTGGCAGCTTCCAAGCGGATACCCGGAGCCCCCCGGTCAGGCACCGAGCCCGCTCGGCTAGCGAGGCCGCGGAGCTGCCGCCAGGACGGGCGGGATGGGAGGATTCCCCGCGGCCGAGCGCAGGGACCTTGGTGGAGATGCTGCTGCCTCGTCTCCCTGCCGGCTTCGAGCCGCAACCGAATCTTCTTTGTATCGCTCATAGATTTGTCTTCCTGTTATGGAGAGAGTGAAAATGAAGAAAATATAGAGGAGCTCTGCCTAGAGAAAACAGATAGTTAGAAGCTTCAAATAATTCCAATTCAAGGCAATCAAAACAATTACATGTAGTTCACGGGACACTGAAGCTGTTTGTTATGCAATTTGAGATGTAAATACTGAACAAAGAGCAGTTGTACTAACTGATKATTAAATCCTGACATGAGAAATTTCTACGTGAAAAAAATCTGAGACCTAAACACTCAAGATTTACTCATCCATCAGTTCATACCAATGAGTTTTGCAGCCAAGTGAAATGTCTTTAGGCATCTTATTTTTGTGAAGCAAAGTTATTGGCACGGTTTTGCAATTTGTATGGACTGACACTGTACTGCTAAATAAGATGAGTTCAAGAGGCTTTATCAGAAGAGGTTTTTTTTCTTCTATTGTCAGAAAATCATATTAATAAAACTTAATAGGAAGTTGAAAGTAAAATTGCAGCAAACTGTGAACTTAATATTACCCTTGTGGGAGCTCATTAATATCTCAACAGGTATACTCATGCATTATCTTAATTGCACATGATCCTTAGGGAAATTGCCTTTTCTGAAGTTTTCTGACAACTGTCCTTTGGTGAGTGGGTTCAGGTGCACCAGTTTATTAATCCTTTAATAGGTTACCAGGAACCATAGCGCAACTCCATTGCATTTAAATAGCAGGCAGTAGTAATTATTTAAGTGGTTCCAGTGACTTGGCAGGTCCTCTGCAGAGCAAGGGCAGTTGCAGCAGAACTTGGGACCAGGTGGGATGCAGGCACAGAGGCCAGGGAGCTGGTGCTTGCCAGAGCTGCAGCAGCCTCCGGGGCGACCTGCTGAGGAGGAGGAGGGTCAAATGAACACCRAGACTGTCGGGATAAGGAGACGGCACCCAGGGAGTCAGTATTGGAACGAGTGCTGTAAGACAGAGCTGCGCTGTCTGTATCAACAGTAGATGGAGATGTCCAGGTGCCAGTGTAGGCAAAGCACAGGTAGACCAATACCTGCTCACCTGCATGGTGTCTGCTGTGCTGAAAGATTAATTATTGGTATATTCAACATGGACATATATGGGGAAAAAGGCGGATAATGTAAARATTTTCCCCTAGTTCAGCACCCTCCTTCTTGCCCACCTCTTTTCCCCCCTAAAAAGTCCCCAAACCACCTCATCAGGTTTGTCGTTCAGTTGTCAGTTGGCTTCACTCTGAATTTTCTAGTTCTAGACCTGCTGTTGGAAGATGTTTCATGTGGCTTAGCAGACCATCAGAAACACTTTCTGTTGTGCCTGCTTGCAAGACAGACCCAGAGTCTCTAGCAAGTGGACCAAGTGCAGCAAGGGGATCCAAAGAGAGCCTTCCATTAACAGAAGAAAATGAAGTAAATGAAGAATAATGTTCAACGTTAAAAATAAATTAACACTAATTAATCCCTGACAAATGCAATGTTCCCATTAATCATTCACTCTTAGGGTAATCAGAACATCAGCTAGGCAAGCAGCATGCAGAGCTCTTGAATGTGATGTTTGCCATAATCTTGTAAACAAAACGACCACATTTGAGAAAACCCACCTCTCGCAGTCCTGGGCTACGTAGTCATTTCCTGAAGCAGAGGCTCCCAGCAAACCCCCCTCATGCTGCTGTGTCTCGTTGCGCTGCCGAAGGCTCCCACATCTGCCCACATCTTCCTGCWCCCCGGGGACAGGTGCAGGGATGGCCCCGGCGCGGGCAGCCGAGCGTGGGCGCAGGGAGCCCCCGGCTCTGCTGTGTGGYGCGCGGCAGCGGGGTTTATTCCCTGAGCTTTAGGGATCACATCTCTCCTGCCAAAATGGCTGAGCCTTGTGGAAAGTGGAATATAATTCCCTAAAGCTCTGATGCTTCAAACGTGTCTTGGAGTAGAAAATAGAAAAATGTGATGGAAAAAATGATGGAAGAGAATGCTTGCTGCTTTAAACTTAAAAGTTTTGAACAGGAGATGAACAGGCTATATTGACGTGTAAGAAAAATAATTTATAAAAAATAGCTGGTTAATTTTTAAAAATACATATTTAGTGCTGTGATGAAGCTTTCTCCATAACAAATCTATTCAAATTTAACTTTTTTTTTTTTGAAAATTGAATTTTGTCATTAGCGTGAAACTCGTGAAATTATGAGGGTAAGACTTAGAGGCACTTTAAATTATGCTTCAAAATACTGCAAAATATTTTATGTAGGGGAAAGAAAAAAGGGTTAAAAGGAGCTAAAAGGAGTCCTTTTATTTTCCACAACTAAGGCATTTAAGCCCTGCTTTCATGAGTCCTGAGTGGGGTYTAACCTGTCCGCCCTGCCTGCTGAGGCTCTCTTGTGTTTTACTGTCTGGACTCACAGGAGCCCAAGGCGCGTGTTGGGGAGCGACAGTYACCAGGCCACAACAGGACGCGTTGTCTCTCCGTTGTTAGTCTGATTAAGAGTTAACATGAGGTTGTGTTTTTCAAACTAAAGTCACCCTGTAAAACAGCACAATACCCAAGAGGAATATATGGTGCAAAGTACGGGAGAACAGTTTCCATTCAAGTCCAAGTTTCTCCTGATATCCAAATAACCCCCTACTGCAGTTCTCTTCTTCGYACGTATCACTTCACATTGTTTTTAGAACTGTAACTGAACTGTAAGAAAGCAAAAAGAGTGACAAAAGCCCTTTTATTGCTGCAAGCAACTGTGACAACTAAAAGTGTTTTTTGTCCACAGGAAGAGAGGCTTAAAAACCCAGAAGTCTCCTAAGTAATAGAAATACTGGAGCAAGTTCCATAGACGGTTTGGTTTTTGTAGAGCTGCAGAATATGCTCCTTTTGATTTCTACCTAAAAAGGCAGTTGTTGGTGCTGAGGAATGTAAACAGTCATTTGCAGATAAAATGCATTTTATATCTCCTATTTATAATTTAAAAATCCCAGCACACTGCTCTCTCCGTATGGTTCAGTATGTGGGGCTGTAAGTTGTGTACTGGATGCTTGGCTAATTAATAGCACCCATAACGTCAGCCTGATTAACTGTTCTGCTTAATATAATGCCATCAAATGAATAGACAAATTAAGCTGATAAGCAACTGAGCAAGCTCTTTTAACTGCATTTTACAAATGGGAAGAGAGCTATCCTAAAATGTCAGCAATTATTTATTAAACAGTTATTGTAGGCACAGACAAATTAGGAATTTCAATTATTTTTGAAGGACACCATGTAATAGTGGTCAACATCCTGCTGTGTTCTTTCTGCCAGCCTGAATTTTAACTATTTAAATTTTCTGTGACTGTAACAGTGCAAGGTCTTGCTGGCAACATGCTGTCCACAAGCCACAGATCTAAAACAAATCTGGCAAGGCTTTGTAGATGACTGCTGTCTTACATTCAAAGCCTGCAGCATCCCAGCTTTCTGCATGATTAGCCATGTCTTTTTGACATTAGTCTTTTAAAACATGAGATGAAGCTGCCAAATGAGTGACACAACACGTCCGAAAGAAAGGCTGTTCCAAGTAGTGGCGGATTCAGTGCTCTAACATACGTAATGACAGCCTTAACACCAGCTAAAATTTAAGCGTTTATTTCAGTTTAATAATTCATAGCAGCTAAAAGTGATGCTGCGCCAGGGACCTGATTCAGCAGTCGCGGAGAGCAGGGATCCCACTGGCGCGGGAGGATTTTGATCGAGGGCCATAAACCGTGTTTGGCTCTGGGCCATGTTGGATGAGGCTAAACAGATCTTAAATAAGTCATGTACTTTGCTGTGGTTTATAATAGAAGAGTGAATATTACTTTTAAAGATAGGAACATTTCTCAGCATTTTTCAGGGATGTTTACTAATTTTGTATGCTTTAGGTAAGTTCAGTTATCTGCTGGTTCTTCAGGCTCAATTTTGCTTCTACCTATCCACTTTCYTTGTGCTGTAGGACTTGTTGATGGGGACAGCCTGTGTTCTCGGGAAATGCTGCACTTGCTGTCCTGTGCTTCTGACCTCCGTGGGGATGGAGGTGCTGAGCTCTTTGTGACGTTGAGCCTAGAGGAACACATGAGAAGACTGGAATACTAATAAATGCTATTAGAGCTAATAAATACTTGTAGAATTGCCATGCAAAGATACAATATTAAAGATGCCTCTGTCAAGGCATTGAAATACTGACCTTTCCACAATCTATATCATTCAAAATATATTATCATGCTTACAGATTTTGAAAATCCTTTCTCATCTTCCTTGGCATTTTAAGAGAGAATTATAGAAGGCTCCTTAAATTAAGGAACAGTGGGAACAGTTCCAGACTGTTGCGCAAAAATTGCTCAATGTATTTTAGTATTAAGGAGATGATAACTGATGGAGGGCCTTGGTTATCAAGGAGAAAAGAACCCGAAACACTATTCCAGCAGTATTCTAAAAATATTCATAACAGTCTCATCATAGTTTGAAAAAGCAATAGTTGGTTTGTTATGGCGGGATATGGGTTTAGGATGGAGCCATCTGATGCTCTCAGTCATCTGGTTGTATTTTTTCCAAGCTCAGCGATATTCATTGCTCATCTTCAGAAAGAATCAAAAATAAATATTCTTTTTATTTATTTGTTTGTTTGTTTATTTATTTCTTTTAAACCTGGAGTTAAAAAATAAGGTTTAAGAACTTTCTCAAGGAACTGATAAAAGCTCTGTGTGTCACTTGTGAGGACAGGGTAGATTCCATCTCTATTGAATTCCCGGATGACTGATGCCAATCAAACCAGGAAACCGATGAAAAGGACTTAGCAAGAAAAATCATGGTTTGTATTGGGTGTTTGCGATTAAGATTGCCTGCAAGTTGTACAATATGTGAAGTTGTTTTAAACTGACTGATGACTTTTTGTATAAATTTCCACTTGAGATCACTGAAAAGATCGTTCCTTTGACTTGTATGTTGTAAAGGAACATGATAGAGAACCACAGATGGGTACAAGGCAGAGGAGTGAGATTCAGCTGAAGCTAACCGCTTTAGCTAGCTGYTGCAAGAAGTACAATGAGTATATGAATATGTATATTTATCAGAAATTATTTTTTTCTACAGATCCCACAAATCAGTTATGCCTCAACTGCACCAGAGTTGAGTGATGACAGGCGCTATGATTTCTTCTCACGTGTGGTTCCTCCAGATTCCTTCCAAGCGCAAGCAATGGTGGACATTGTAAAAGCTTTGGGCTGGAATTATGTATCCACTTTGGCATCTGAAGGGAATTATGGAGAAAAAGGAGTCGAGTCCTTCATGCAAATTTCCAGAGAGGCAGGTAGGCAACGCCCACCCTTCCTCCAGAAAATGCTGTTTTCTTGTTCCAACGGTTATATTATCTTTCTAGATGGTATATGATTATAAGAGTGCTCCAGTTCATTATAGTTCCTTTGTAATGGTTCCTGGACATTCATGCCTAAACTGCTTATGGAGTTTGAGAGAGCTTGCAACTTTAGTGACTTTTAGTCATTTCTGGAGAAAATAGAAAATGCTGAGTCTTACCAAACTTGTGGTATTCCGCTGAACAGGATTGTGTTATGTTGACATGGATAGGGGTCAGATTTTAAAATACTATTTTTCCACAGCTAGAGATTCTTTGAAGATACCTTGGATTACACATTGGCTTGTGTTATACTACTGATGTTCAACTTTCAAGTTGCTGCCTGATTTTATATATTTTTTTCAGTGTTTCTGTTGGCCAATTCAGTTGAGAAAATTCATACCCTTTTACTTGAAGGCTCTGAGATAATAAGCAAACAAGTTCAGTCGCAAAGATATACTTGGCAGTATGGTGTGAGGCCTATCAGCTGCTTGGTGCAAGATGACTGACTTTTTTTTTCTCTTTACTTAAATATTTTATTTAGCGGTATTGCAGAAAGGATGAACATGAAAAATTAATATTTTCAGTGTCAGGTGATCTTGCTCATCTGTTAGTGATGTTCCTGACACACAGGGAAATGCAACGACTTACATTGGGTCAGGCTTGGCCACTGAACCATCACAAGTGATCTGACAGAAGTCCCTAATTCCGCAGTTTGTTTTCCTGTGGCGGTAGGAAGCAGAGCAGCTTGCCTGAGAGGTGTGGCTGCCTCGTCAGGGTTGCATAACAGTCCCCGCTGCACAGTCATATCCTTGTGCTGCTAACTTACTCTTCAGGGTAAAGTAGCTCTAAATTTCCCTGGAGACACTAGAACGTAGGAGGACTTCAGATGGCACTTCAGGGAATACAGATATAAACCCATGACAAGCTAATTTGCAATCCAGAATCATTAAGGTTTGTAAATTGAAATATTTGAAATTGATTCTTTTGCTAGCGAGGAAAAATAATCAGAAGATGTCACTCATCCAAGCCTATCTCCATAAATGCACAATATATCCTGACATGTTACAGCGAATCATGAACACATCATTTTATAAGAATAAGCTCTCTTGTGTTCTGCAAATGGAATTCATGGATCTAACAGCCTGTAGCTGTCCTGGCATTATATTGAATGTAAATGGTGTAACTCAAACTATAATTCACTTAGTAAATTACACAATTCASTAGCCAAATTAATAAGTGCCTCTCAGAATCAGAACTCGAATGGGACAGACATTTCTTTGAAGCAGCCATGTGAGGTTTCCCTTTCGTCCGGTCCCGCGGGGTACGCGGTGCTCGTGCAAGTTGTCTGCGTGTTCAGCAAGGAGGCGCCTGTCGGCTTGTTCCCAAACTGCCACGGGAAGCTGCCTCTGTCCTGTTTGTCGGCATAAGCCAAGAAGTGACAACAGAGGATAGTCGTGCTTCAAGCGAGGAGCTTTAGGAAGGAAAATCTGGATTGTTTCATTATGTTGATATTACAGAAGGAACCTATATTTGCATAATTTTTTCTGTTCGTTTGAATGCATATTTATGTGGTATTAAAGAAAATGCTTTTGGATTTAATACCACAGGAAGTGACAAAATGCCAGCATTCATTATAATTTTAAATTAGCTTTATTTGCAAATATCCACTGTTGCAAAATGATACAAGATGTTCACATGTCAAGGACAAATTCTACTGACATAATCCTGCATCATTTTAAAACTTTCTCTAGAACTACATGAGTGGCACTTCTGTATGTAGTCAACATAAATGCAAAGAAGCTCATGGAAGAGGGCACAGCTGGTGAGTGTGCCATGCTGCATGATGTGTCTCTTGTGTCACGGAGAGCTGGGCGTGCTCTGGGTGACAGCTGGGAGCTGCTGTGACGTGATTTCCCAGAGCATTGGCAGTAGGAAGCGTACAGTAATACTGGGGTGGCCTCTTGACCYTGTGTCACCGCAGGGTGCGCGGGAGACCAGGTCACCCCTCCGAGGGGCACTACCCGCAGTGTATTTTATTTGGGTATTTGATTAATGAGACTGTTAGGTGGTTACTGCAGTCGCGGAGTCTGTAGGAACCTTCTAGAGAAGCCAGAAACAGCTGTAAATTTGGGGGCTCGTAGCTGTGGCAAAGCTTATAGCTTTGATCTGCCAATTTAAAAACTATATTGGAGCGGTCAAGAGCAGTCTGTGTCATCACTGGTAAAAGGAGAGAAGGCTTTTACTGTGGGCAATGCACTTGAAGTGTTGAGCGTATTTAATGGGGCCAAATATACGTGGCCTGACTGAGGTGTGTAATATAAAAACATCTTCACAAAAGCAGCTGCACGTGGCAGCGTATGTTGTGCTGTCCTCATAACACAGTGACCTCGAGGGAGCGGAGGGAGGTCGCGGCCCCRATGCTGTGACCGTGCGAGGGGCTGGACGCTGCACTCTGGCCCCGGCTCCAATCCGTTGGGAAGCGCGTACACACACGCACAGTGCAAGGAAGTGTTTCCCTAGTCAAATATACCATTTTTTTTCTCTGAAAATTARTGAGGTTGGAAGGATTATCTCTTTTCTAACTTACAAGGCATACCCAGGGTATTCTGTAGTGAACTGGAGAAAATGGAAGATAGAAGAATTACTTAATAAAAATATAGAGCTTACTCCATTTTCCAGTGAGCTAAAGCATTCAGTATTCATCAAGAGCACTTGTGTTACGTTTAAAGAGTTGTCCATTTAGATTTTGTGATTTGGTCCTGGGCACAAGTTGCCTGCTGCGTGTGCTGAAACAGGTGCCTGCTCAGATCAGATGTCAGCCCAGAAAGGCTRCGGTTAGAAACAGAAAAGTCTCTTTGCAGAAACCAATGTGTACGTGCAGACACATTGATAGTTCATGTACTCATGAACTCAGGAGCCCAGTATGCAAATAAATAGTCCAAAAGTCGTGACAGAAAAATCTCTGTAGCCWGGTGAAAATATGTGAACGAGGCGTGTAGAGCAGAGCTCTTGCTTTGTGTTTAGCCATGTCTCCTTCCTCTTTGTGCTGCCCAGGTAGTGACAGGAAGGTACAACCTGCTKTTGGAGAGTTTTCCTGGCTGTACACGTTTCATAACTCACACGCCGCCTGCCCCAGGTGCCCTCCTTTTAACTAGCAGAAGAATCAAGTTGAGGAAGAGACCGGGGAGGGATGTCAAAGCAGAGGTCGTTAGGCTACTTCTTAAATACGCTGTCCTTGAGGATTTACTGCCGGGAACAGGAACAAGCCTGGAGCGGAGTAATTAGTCAAAGTTTGGCCATACTGGAAATAAGCAGTCATCATTAGCTCTCGGACGCTTGCCCTGTGTCTTGTAATCAGTGTATTTTGGCAGAAAAGAAGATTTAGTCCATAGGTACTAGCACATTGATCATCTTTGGCCTCAAATCTGTAGCAAGCTAATTATCCCAAAGTCCATGTTTTATCCAGATTTATTTCTGTTTAAGCCCTGATCTTAGGAATTGTAAGGGTGAGTAGAAAAAGATATCCATGCTTAGCTTTTAAGTATACTTCTAGTTTATAAAGACTTTGCCTGATCCTTTGAGTTAATAATTCTTCACAAAGTGACTTTTATTATGAGTACTTCAAGCTAGTTTGAATATGTCATTGTAACGGGAGATGAAGACTTGAAACATGCTCTGCAGTCTGGGATTAATAAATTAGGAGAATGTTCTAATTATGGAATATCTGAAGGACAATTTCAGATTATTAATGAAACTACTGAATGCTTGAATTTCAAAGATGACTTCATCTTTGATTTTTTTAAGAGATTAATCTGTACCAGAAGGTTAATTGCTGTCTGTAAGAAATATATATATTCAAGTCATTAGTGAAAGACCACTTAGATGCTTCCTAACAGACAGATGAAAGATCCAGCATGCATTTATTCATCTTTTTCTCTCCCCAAACTGCGCAGTTTCACAGATAAGCACAGTGGCTGCTTTTCAGCTTGTGCAGACTTGCTTAGGCAACAGGCTGCAGTACAATGTAGGAAACTGCCAAGATCTGCTCCTCTTATTTTCACCTCTGCCTTCTGCTTTCCACCTCTCTTTTGTCTAAAATGCCACCTCATGAGTAAGTCTTTGCCTTTGGCAAGGCTGATCTTGAGCAGAGTTGTGTTTGCTTGCACAAACTAACCCCACTCTCTTGCAGGGAGTAGTGTCTGCGCCAGGCTTTGCTCCCGTTAGATAGTATCATAAGCTGCAAACTAGGATTATTCTAGACGATGTTTTTCTCAACCCTTTGGAAGGACTGCAGATAAAAATTACAGAAAAGTATGTCGTCTTTGTGCATTAGATAAAAACATGGGAAAAAGGATTTAAATTCTTCTTGTACCAGTGTGCTGATAGGATTATTGTATCTGCTGAAATTTCTACTAAAGACTTTTAGTTGTGGTGTCACATTTGTTAAAAGGTTACCATCACCTTGATGGAATGAGAAAGCAGAATAAACTTTAATCCACTTGAACATAGGAGGCACAACACTTGCAACAGTCTCTTTATCTTCTTTGCCTTTTTTTTTTCCCCTCAGGTAATACATCCCTACAAAAAATACTTTTTTTGCTAGACCCATTTCTTTAATTCTTCTTCTTTTATGAATTTAAAGTGCTGTGTAGAGGTCTGCTAAGTAAGCTTCAAACCAGCTGTCTTCAGCTAGCAGGGCCTAGTGCTGCAAACTGCARGGGCTGGAGCTGTTGCTGTTCAGAGGGAGGAGACGCTCACCTGAGAGCTGTCCATTGCTCTTTCTTTACCCATTGCTGGAYGAAGAAGGAATCTGAAAGTTTGAATCCTGCTGCCAGCAATGATACTGAACAAGTATTTCTGCCCTGTCCTTTAGCTTAAGCTTGAATTTCTTTTTAAACTTGTTTCCAGCTTTGTATTTTCCAGTAAAAGAACATCTGTACATACATGCATGCACGTCCTGCCCATGAGATACTTCACTGTTTCACCTAACAGATTTCAAGTGACACTGAATCAGGTGAACTGGCTTTTTTGCATATTATTAATCTGTATATTATTTAGTAAAAACCTAATATCTTGTTTTCTGTGCAAAGTTAGGTGCACACAGTTACATTTTAGAAATTATTTTCTATGGGTATCTGTGGAAGARACTGTGTTACGCCGTTTTAGATGTCTTTGACCATGTAAATGTGCAAGTATGGCAGCTCTTCCCAAAGCCTTATCAGTTGCTCTGATCTCTGACTTGTGAAAAGATCTGTATCTTTTGATTCAGTTTTTTCATTATCTGAGTCATCTCCTAGTGCTTTCTGTGAAAGCCTCAGTGTAGTATGCTGTAATGTGATTTCCGATTTGGTACTTACCTACAATGGAAGTTGACACTGTTTAAAACCCAGAACTGCTCAGTCACCTCTCAGGGAGGCGTGCAGCATTTTGGTGGGCGCATCGCTGCCTGCCATGACCCTCAACCTGCAGTTTTGTAACAGAATCTGTTTACCCTGTTGTTGGGAATCCCATGATCACAAATCATTGCTGGATAACGAAAGAGAGTAAAACCACTGCTATGGAGGAGTTGTACAAAATATTAGTATTTTAAGAATGGAAAGAAGAGGAGTATTCTGTCTGTATAACTTAAACAACATACCATTCCTATGGCCAAATAGCAATTTCTGCCCTTTTTTATTCCTGATAAATTGAAGTCTTACTTCTTACTTACTTACTTACTTACTTACTTACAAAAACTTACTGTTTTTGAAGTACTTATTACAGTTACTTTATTATAAATCTCTGTCTTTAAAGAAGCCCAAGAGCAAGAAAGGAAGGTGAAAGTAGTTGCTGACTTCACCCTGTTACTCCAGTGAAGTCCAAGAGCTGATATCTGAATGCTGTTGATGTCAGGGGACAGCGACTTCCCGGCAGTTGGTTGTGATGGCCTTTGGATATAATAACAAACAACCTTTTTATTTCTTGCCAAGGCAATGCTCTGGATCAAATGCAATAAAATACATAAATATGATGGAATACAGTTTATATCTAAGCACTTGAAGAGGATTCCATTTTTCCTTTTGGTTTTCTGAAACATTTGTGCAACTGTCCTTTTTTGTATTCAGTGATGTTATATTAAATGCGAAAACACTGTTTTACTTTCCKTCCTATATTTTGTCAAATAACAACTGTTCTGTCATTTCAAAAAAAAAAAAAAAAGTCATTGAGAAAAATTGCTTTCTGAAGTTCCAGCAACTTAGGCACTGTCTGTTGCAGTCTGTCATGTTCAGTAGTTTTCACACAAGCAATATTTATGTTCAGTTGTTAGGGATAAGACTAAGACAAAGTCTTTTGTGAGATCTTGTTATTGTTGTTTTTAGGAGATATAAATGCAATATTAGTATTATTTCTAGTGTATTCAGCATTCCCAAATGAAATCATGTCACATCTGTGTAGAACACAGAAGATCCTGTTTGTTGAAAACGCTTTATGTCTCCTTGGCTGACAATATAACTTACATTAATGGAGATTCATTTTATACCTTGCCAAAAAACATTTACAGTAGAGTTTTATTTTAACTGTAAGTGATCTGCTAGAAGATGCATTGGACTTTATCCTCCTGTTCTGGATTATACTAAGACCTTAATAGCACCCTTCCGATAGTGGAAAAGAGTAAATAGCRTGCAAGACAAAAGCATAGCTCTGCAAAGTCAGTCTGTGACACTCTGTGCATCTTTAGGCTTTGGTCTGTCTTGCTTTGGCTTTTTTTTGCATGACTGAGGAGAGGTCATGCCAGTTAAGGGAGCAAATGAGTGATGCCGTTGAGATGTTGGTTGAACTTCTGACTTCTTGATGACACWGGGTGGAACATGTTAGATGCTTGGCTTCGATAGCAGTAAAAATTAAAACGAATGAATCTCAGCATTGATATGTGTACGGTATATGTATTTTCCTATCTTTTGTCATCATTTGAAAAGAAAAATGTGGTGTAGATTTATAGGCTTATGATCTTATTCAGGAAAGCACTGAAGTTGATGGGAATTAAGAGCACATGGTCTAGCTCCTTCCCTGCCAGCGCCTCGGCAGCAAAGCCTGTCTCACTGAACAGCATTATGACTTGGTGATTCAGCTAGCAGAAGTCAGAGAGTAATTCTTGCTTCTCAAAAAGACTTATGAAAAATCAATAAAACAGAGTTTGGGGAGAAGACAGGCGGTAAAGATATTATATGATGATTACCTTAGTGCCTGCTTATGTGAAATTTTAGGCCAGCTCCATGCTGATACTACGTGCAGAAACTTGCACTCTATCCTCTTGACTGATCTCATACATCTGATTTCTTGGCGAAAAAGAATTTTGGTATTGAATCATTGTAACAGACTTTTGTTGCAGTTACAGCATTAGTGGCTTTAGTGACAAATTACTGCCTTGTTATGGCACTTATTGAACATTTAGAAATTATTTTTCAAGGAACAGAATAAAATTGAAATAGAAAATTCTTGTTACTAAACAAATAGCTTCTCACATCCTTTAAAAATGTGACCCCAAATTTAATAAAACATGCTTTTCATAGTTATGTGATATGTATCATGTGGGTTAGTTGCAAGAAAGTGATATGATTAAGTCTATGTTACTATAAATCAGAAAAAAAACATATTGCTGCTCCTTAATTCTTGCCAGTAAATTAGGACACCATCATGAAAAGATTTTGTTTTGCTCTGTGCATGTCCCGTGACAGAAGCAGAGAGGATGGTATAATGCAGATTCAGTAAATTATTCACCCAGTCTCCATTCCACCTCATTTTGTTGCTTGCTGTTGCAAGATGTTCTGCATCTTAAAGGTAGTATGTGCCCCTCGAGGAAGATATGGAGCACTGCAGAGCAGAACCTGAGAAGCTCGAGCATTTACAGGTGTTTGTTCTGCATCCATCACTTGCAGGGAAGAACAGAAACTTGTAGAAAACTGTGGTAGAGATGTTAGGAGAGGGGACAAAAAGTATGTCACTTTGCTTAGGGAAGTGTGAGAAGGTTGTCCTGAGGTACAAAAGTAGATACTGTTTTGGGGAGAGGCAGGAGTAAGGGGAAAGCAGAGAATTCAGCTTTACTGGACCAGAAAGGAAGGAAGAGGTCTGTGGAAATGACATGAGTGGAAGTGTCAGGGGAGGATGAGATGAAAAGCCATGCACTGGAATCTGCTGGAAGTGCTGGGAGTTGGAGAGAAGTCTGTGAATAAGAAAGATTTGCTGTGGRGGGTGGTTTAGAAAATGACATTTGTTTCACCAAAAAATGAGTACTTTCTGAAACAAAATGGACTTTGAATTTGAAGATTAGAAACTTCTAGAAGAAAAGACAGAGATCCTTTCCAAAGGCCATTCTTCCTGCCAGGGGACAGTGACTGGGATTCCTGGGCTGTTGGACCTGAATGCCTCTGCTCTTCCCTAGGCCTTTCGCTTGCCTCCCAGTCTACCCAAAAAAGGCGTGGAGATCCAGAAACCGGCTCCTGCCTCCCCCAGCCCTGTGGAGTGCTGGTGGTCTGTGCTGTGCAGAGTGTCTTGTCAGCTTTCCTAGAGGACTAAAAGGAATTTCAGGRAAATCTCTTGCCGGGGAAGCCCACATGTTCTCATTCTGACTTTCCCAGTGGCAAATCGGCATTACATGAAATATGCCGAGCTTTTCCCATGGGATATAGTCTGTTTTACAAAATAGGATGACTTAGTTGATAAATCACACTGGACCAGTTCTAAAAGCAGTTCTGCATCTTAGGGTAATATATAATCAATTGCAGTAAGTCATTCCGATTTCTGGTGCTGAAAACCTGTTTCCCAGGAGGAAAAACAAAATACCATCTCATCTCATACCTTCTTTTCTTCACTGTCCCTTTTCACTTTGTGATAAAACAAAGAGCGTCATTCTCAGCCATCGGGGAGTAGCAGCACATAAATAATTCTAAGATGCGTCTTCTGGGAAGCTCCTTTCCTGCCTCTTTTTTCCTTCTGCCACCTCCAACAACAGAGAAGAGCGACAAACGTCTCGAACCCTTCAGGCTCGTGGAAGGTGGCATTCCTGTGTTGCTGCTAAACTCACTGGCATGCTGAAAATACTCCCTCCTCACTAGTCAGGCTTCAGCAGCTCGGAGGCCTCCTCCTACGGACTTGTTTGTGTAGGCAAAAGATCAGCCAGAGGAAGAAGTCCCTCCAACTTYGTGTATGTGCACCATTTTGCAAAATCACGGAGAGTATGTTATAAATTAGGATCCAAGTTGATTTTGTTTCTTCCTTACATGTTCGTGGGAAATCTGTTTATGTGTGAAACACCCAAACTTTTACTGTAGTGCAGTAATTCAACTAGATACTGTAGCTGAAAATGCAAACAGTAATATTGTATTTTAAGTGGCTTACATGTAGAGCCAGGCCATTGAGAAGATCTATCTACACAGTTTATATAGCAGGCAACTCTGTCTCTTTTCYTGTTGGTGTTTTCAGAATCAGGCTTTTGTACCTAGAAGGTGTCAGGATACTCTCTAGCTTGATCTTATAATGGAAACTAATGAAAATATTTTAACAATTTGTCAGTTTTTGTTAAAACACAACTCTAATGAGGGCAGCACCCCTAATGATAAATGGCAGCACTTTGCTAGATTGCTGCCTGGTTGCTAGAGCCCAAGTATGACAAAGCGAGGAGGCATCTGCATTCCAGATTTGATTTAAGGAAAGATGTTCTGCTTAGGGTTAGACATGTACATAGTCTTTGCAACCTGGGAAATGTGTCTGACTTGCAGGAAAATCTGTTGCAGGGTGATGTCATTAGGGGCTCCATTTTCCTCCCTGAGCCAGGCAGCTTGCTTGCTTTAAGCAAATGTAGTCTGATGCAGAATTTCAAAGAGCAGATCCACTTCTCACACTCTTCAGCAGCCTCGTATGAGTCTGGTAGCAACTCTGGTCGTTTCCCTTTTCCTTAGCTCGAGCTTTCATGTGTCAATATGTCTTGGTGCTATTTTGTGAATCTGAGTGTCATGTTCTTATGGTGACTCTGCTCTGTGAGCCGTGGAAGTGAAAACTGCAAGGTAAGACATATTGCTGACACAGGACCTGCCAGCAAAACTAACAGCTTAGGGCAGTGATGTTCTTTTTGAGCCTGAGCGTTGCAACCCTCACCCCAGTGAGGCAGAAACTTCTAGCAGTGTCTGTTTATTTTAATTAAACTCACTGATGATAAACACACTGCTGATAGAGGCACAGCTCTCAGAACTAATCCTATCCTGAGTACATGTTGCTTTTTTGGTACAGGTACATTCCTGCTAATGTCCTAGTTCTAGAATTAGAAAGGAAGAGGCCCTCTGTGAAAACTAAAAGATAAAAGAGCTTCCAGCGAGCCTTTAAGATTTTACTCAGATGCAAAGGTCTGGCGGTTGCTATCTTGACTTGCAATCAAGAAAAGAACTCTCTTTAAATACTGATTAAATGCAAATTCTGTTTTAATTCTCTAAATGTATTTTTCCTCCCCCTAATTTCACTAATCCATAWGTCTAATCCCCCTTTAATTAATTTTATTCTCTATTTTAATGTAGTTCCTTTTCAAGCCTAGTACTTTTTACTCAAAATACTTGGTTGTTTCTTTGCAAATACCCCTAGGGTTTTCCTTTGGGCTCAAACCTGTCCCTCTGTCCATGAACTTCCCCCAGAATACCCCTAAAATTCAACTAGAGCAGAACAGAAAGAGGCTAGGATCACTCCTGCCTTTCTGACTGTGCTACCAGCTTGGCACATTTGCCCACTACTGCTTGGAATATCTGCTGCTGCATTAACCCAGAGGCCAAGTGGGTCTTATCCTGCTGGCTCTTCCAGTCGTGCAAGTGTCAAAAGYAGTTTTTTTCAGCTGTTGAAATTCTAGCTGTGATGTGAAATGATGTCTCCCCTACCTAAACCCCTGCGTTTTACCATTAAGAATACTAGTGTATCTGTAAAAAGGCCTTTTCAAAGCTAGCATGACTGAACCTCTTCATACTTGGCTATACTCAGAGGTTTGATTATTTCTAATAATTCTGCTTCCTCCAGACCAGTTAGATGAAGGCCCCTGTTGAACTGCGTTGATCAGAGCTTTGTAGGGTAAATGTCTTCATGGTAAGTTCTGCATTGGCAAGTCAGGAAGCCGACTGGGAGCCCGGTATGTAGCTATTYAAAATGTGGCAGCTTTTCTGCTTAAAGAAATGAAAGATTTTACTTATATGAAAGATCATGTTTTAAGAAGAGTGAAGGATGCAGATGTGAAGCAGCAGGAAGCTTTTTGACAGCTTTTCATTGACTTTTCATTGCTTTTTATATATTTCTTTTAAAGCCAATTTTATATCAAGGCAGAAGAAAGTCTAGACATTCTCTAAAAACATTTACTAGCTAATTAAGATTATACTGCTGATATATCACTGCTGGATAACCTGTGGACTGAGGGTAAAAAATCGTCTTCATTTTTGCAGCATGTGCCTTTTTTCTGGCTTGTTTTTGTATTCCTGGGGATTGCTTTCTTTCCCCCGTATCTGAGTATTTCAATAACAGAAACAAATCCTACTGGTACTATTATGTTTGGACATCTAAATCTATGGAGAGGAACCTAAGTGTCTTGTATTTTCTAAGGTACTGAGCATTTATGTGCTCCATTAAAATCAGCTGGAGCTGCAGTTGCTGGGCACCTGTGGGAAAGGTTAAATAGCTGTGGCAGTGTCCCAGCACTGGCCACAGCGTGCACGTAAGGTAGGGCACCGAGCCCTGCAAAGTGAAGCTCTGTAGCTGTGGTGCAGCCACCGGGGCACGTGCCTCGTCTCAGAGGAAGTCCCGGAGGGAAGCTTCTAGGAGGAATGCTGTTCCCTGTGCTAAGTGATCTCTACCCTGGAGCCTGCTGGTTTGTCAAAGGGTGTTTAGTTCGGGGTGGTAATGAGGCATATTTTCTTTAGTCACTTGTTTATTAAAATTGGTCTGATTTTGCCAGCTCAAATCAAGTGATAAGAACAGTGTCCCTTTTGCCCCCTCAGGATGAATTTGAACTCGAGGTTCCAGCTTCTGTGGCTTTTAAGGAGATCTCTGAGCCAGTTCATTTCTTCTGTCCTTTGTTTCTATAAAAGCATAGCACATTCTTTACAGGTGAAACTTGATCTCAATCCTCCAATTGCTGTAATCAAATAACATTTATTCATTAGCATCAGGAGGAATGACAGAAGCATCATCACAAAATTGCAGCTAAAGTGTATGATACTCAAGCTGTTCCTTGAAATAAGTGTCTTTTGAAAAATCTTTTCCAGAAGCATGCAGAAAGTATAGCTCCTTTCTAGGTTCTTCACACTTAGATGCCCTATAATGCCACCCTTCTGTAAGATGCACTAAAAAAGCAATTAGCACTTTTGAGTGCTTTGCAAAATTTTATTAGTTTTCTGCCTCTTGAGGCTCTTGCAAATAATGCTGTTTCACTAAAGATTTCTTTGATGCAGTATTTTTCTGTCTTCTCCAGTAATAAATGAGATGAAGTTACACTGCAGTCAATCCTGCAATTTACAGTCGTACTTCCTAAAAAATTTCAAAACTCATTGAAAGTATCTCTCTCTAAAGTAGCCCTGTACTCTTTCTCTAGTTTATTCTCTTTTCTCTGTTTTCTGCATTTGTGTTACTCCCGAAGAAAACCAAAATTAAGCATAGCAGATATCCAAGAAAGACATTCTTTTAACTTGGGCATTTGGGAACATAAATTTTAGGCTTTCTTAGTCAATTATTCATATTTCCCTGGGAAACGGGGAAAAGGCATTTTCAAACTAGGAGGAAGAAAAACAAAGCCAAATCAGTGGCTTACCCTGAGAGATAGACTGCATGCTTACTGTAGCTTGGAACTGTACCAAAATTCTGTATTACAGAAATTGTATTTTGGAGAAGTGCAAATCTTTTTTTGCTCCAGGGGCTAATAATSCACTAAAGGGTCCTATTTGTGCAAGCACAGAAGCTGTTCAGGAGCCAAGTAAATGGTYTGGAGTACAACCGAGTGTGTCTGTCAGATTGCCTCCTGGCTGCCTCCATGGAGCTGYGGGTTCCTCGCTGCCCGTGCGGAGCCCTGAGCGCCTCCTCTACCGCCACGGGCACCAGGTGCCACTTGCCTCCAAAGCTGGAGATCCCAGATTTGCCATTCATTAATGCTGAGCAGGGCGTTCTTTGACATTAAAGCAAGTCAGCGACAGAAAGCAGACTCTGGCCGTGGGTAATGTAACGACTGAATTGAAGCACAGGCATCTTACTGGTTTTTGTTTGAGTATATTTTATTCTTAGTTATGGAAATGTTTGTCTTCAGCTTCTGAGCTTTCCCTGCTTCAGCAAGTGTTCTCCCAACAGAACACCCTACAGCTATGGTATAACTGCATTCATTTGCAGCAGATGCAGCTCTTTTCCATGGTTCTCAGGTCTGCACTACACATAAACAAACCGAGATAAAATCATATTCTGTAGTTTTGTTTGATTTTCTGGAGAGATTTCAATGATCTCTCTAGCATGAAAAGTAAAATACATTCCTTTTAGCATTGTGCATATTCAGACAAGTTTCAAAGCAAAACCTTTGTGGTTCTTGTTATCTTCAAAAAGTGTTTCCTAAAGTAGAATGCTCTTGGCTAAGCTTTAGCATTGTCCTTTTTCTTAAAAAGAAGCTAGGAATCATAAACATTAAAGATGAGAAAGATGTAATTTGGGTATCATTAGTACTTAAGCTGCTTTTCTCTTTAGTATGTGATCATAAACAGGTGTATAAGCATCTGGTTTGAGTATGGGATTTTTCCTGCTACATCCTTGCTTATTTGCAGATATGTCCTTTGCTCATCTGAACATTTCTGTGTCATTATGAATTGCTCTCCATTCAAGATATGCTCTGCCTGTTTCTTTCTGACTAGTCAATCTATATATATCATGTTGTGTATGATGGCTAATCCGTAGAAGAAAATTCTCCGCTAGGTAAGGGCCTGACCCTGTTACCGTCAGTGTGCATACAGATGACTGCGTCTCCATGCCGCCAGTTGCAGGGTTGTGACCGTGGTTGCCAAAAGCAAGAGTGCGAGCGAGTCTACGTATGGAAATGAAACATCGATTTGGACACTAGGCTGCTTAACCCACCATCATACGTAAATGTACAAAGAGCTGATGCGACTTGTGCAGTTCTGCTAGGTCAGGGGCTGCCTGAGTGATATTGACCATGGTCTTCACCTTCTCTTTGTGGAATTTGCTGCCAATTTAACTTGTAATTTTAAGTAAAGAGCATAAAATTATGTAGCTTTATAGCTTCTATTCTTGTCTGTCTTGCATTGATATATATATCTGTCTTGCCTGCATATATGTATATATATATGCAAATGTTAGAATTATTGCAGAAGACCCCTTCAGTGTTTGTTTTGTGGGACAAAGAGGACAGCTGTGATTGACAGATGAGACATATCTCGGCCTTTTCTTCAACTCAGCGATGAGATGGAATAGCTACTTTTGGCTATGTATGTTTATTACAGAAACAAAGATGGTTACCAGTTTGTTTTTAAAGTTTAACACATACCTTTCATCTATAGGCTTGTGTATTGTGGTATGGAATTTCATTATTTGCTGAATTATAGAAAAGAGTATTATTCCATTGGAATAGTGACGGAAATTATTCTAGCAAGAGTCGTAATGACAGCTCAAAATATGGAAATAACAGTCATATAAAGGAAASTAGTGATCTGGAGACAGGATCAGGGAAGTACAAAATCTGAAGTATTCAAAGGCGAAGTATGTGACAAATACATGATCAGACAAAGAGTCACATTATTTTAACTAAGAACCATATTTAGAACAGCCTGAGAGAACATTTTCTGGGTAGCTAAATCTAAGCCCAAGTGGGAAAAAATGAATTACCCTCTCAACTTTTGCTTTTCATGATCAAATATAGGGCTTGGGGGAATGGTTTTAGAACAAAGATAAGCACTGTCATTACATCAATATGACTTATTGTAAAGTCTTGGGCACTGTGACTTGGAGATGGAAAGGTTGCCAGGCTAAATTAATTAGAGGAAAAACATGAAGAGTAATTGGTCATAAGGGCTCAAGGATGTGATTGTTGGTATTCCAACAAGTGTGGCATTGTCAGAGCATATATCATATTTGGCAAAAAAACCCTCTTAGCCCCTTGAGTAACCTTTGATTTATAATAAAGGTAGCTGCAAGGTTGAAGTATATCCTGGATTTTTGAAGTAATAATTTTCCATTTGCAAATTGTGGCAACTGACAACAAGTCAATACAGATAATATGTTTTGGTCTCTCAGTGATAGTAGCTTAATAATAGATAATAGTGAAGTAGCTTAACTACCTTCAACAGATGTATAAGTTTTTAGTCTTTTATATACAGAATTTTCCTTAATTACATTGTCCAATTTAGCATCTCCCATGAGTACAACCTGATACTATCCCAGATATACCTGTGACYAACAAGAACTATTCAAAATGTAAAACAAAGTAAAAATGTAGCCTGCAAGTTATGTATTTAGTGTGGTTATCTTCCTTTTTTGCATATAAAGAGGTATGTCAGGCCATTGACATGCAACAAATTCAGGTCAGCTTCTGCTTGTTAATGAATCCTGTGTACACTGCACATCAGATTTGCCATGCAGTCAGCACTTTAAGAATTCAATTGATCATGGCAAACTGTACCGAAAGGAGATAGATTCCTTAGGAGGATGAAGAATGAGACAATAATTCCAAAGTATAAAGCTCTGAGTCTGATCGTGTTTTACATAGTGCAGTGCTTGGTATTACTTGCCATCACTCTTTCTAGGCACATTTACTTTGAGTTGGAGAGTGTTTTAGGAGGAAGGGAAACATCATCAGAGAAGATACCTGCCAGGACGAGATAACATGGAGACACTTGAGGAAGAAGGGTAGGTGTCATTTGGGACTCCCTTTCTTAGCCAGACAGAAGATGTGAGCAGAGCCTGGAGAGAAAAGAGAGAGAAAGCTTGAAGCAAAAGCAAATTGGAAATGAAGCACTAAAAAGATTGATTTAGTCAGTGAGAGAGGCTGTTTAAAGATGGCCTTTCAGTTTAGCAGGAGGGGCTGGAGAGGATTAATACTGACTCAAGTAGTAATGGCCCCTCTTCTTCATCATTTCCAGATCGTTATTAATAGCCATTTGCCACTTCATATTTCTCCTTGGCTTCTTGTTCCTGTTTGAACTATAACCTGCAGCACAGCCATTGATCTCATCATTACTTGCATTTGAATTTTTGCTCCGAGTATAATCCATTGCTCTACAATGCTAGCTCTCCTCCAATCATTAGAAATGTATATTTCTAATGCTGAATATCCTTAAGGAAGCCCAAATGTTTCTCAAAATTGATTCAAATAAATAACTCTACTGAGATTATGAATAACAATTCATAAGACTTCATTAGTGACTTTGGGGAATAGCAATCTTATTTGTGCACTTGTGAGAAATGACAGCATTACAGCATAAAAACCAACATCTGAACTCAATTTTCTGTTTTATATAGGTACTACTAATTTTTATATAAACACTACCAAGTGAAAGAAAGAGCAATTTTCTCTCTTCAACACACATATGTATTTATTTAATATCCTTTAAAGTGTAAGTAGTAGTGAATTTGCATTGTTTAAGTCAAAGTGATTTTTTTCACCATTTATATCATTAGTACACCATTTTGTACTATCTTCCCCTTGGAATACCAAGCTCTTCATTTTTCACTTTTTGATTCTCAAGCTCTGGCATTATACAGTTTAAAACTGTATATGCATATTTGCATATAAACACATTTATACACATGACCTCTTTAATGTTTTAATGTATCTTTTCCTCTGTGATGTAAATGAGTATTATCTACATATTAGAGACAGAAAAATAACAGATGGAGGAGCTAAATGACTTTATCAGGATCTCACTAAGAGAATTTGGCAGATAATTTGAATACACCCGTCCTTGAATTTCTCTAGACTGCAGTAGTATCAGCTGTAAAACTTTACGACTTCTAAGTTTAAGGTAAGAAATATGTTACTGAAGAAACTGTATTGTAAAACAAATTTCAAAAGCATATGTGTACAAATCTGGCATTGACAATGAAAACATCTTAGGAACTGGAATTTGAGTCGCTGGGGCAGGATTCGGTTCATGCGGCGGCGTGAGGGCGGCCGGGCCGGGCCGGGCAGCGCTGCTGTGGCAGTGCGGGCGGGCGCCCCTGCACCGCGCCTGGCCGCGCAGCAGCAGCACCGCGCGGCCCTGACCGCTTGCGTGCCTGCACAGGCGCCTGCAGACATTGCACACATGAGAGATGAACGTTGTCTTTGTGTGTCTTTAAACATCCTTATCAAGTATAAAAGTCTCATTGCTTTGGCAGCTAATGGTTTTCTTGAAAAAATTAGTTCCTCTATAAAAATGGCCTAAGTGAGATAAGCTGTCAGTTCATTTATTAAGCTTCAAGTCTCAAATCATATACATGTAACGAGAACCTATTCAGTTATCAGTTAGCATACTGCATATTATGCATTTCTATGTTACTTAAATAACATTTTATTATATCACTCTCCTTTGCATAGATGCCTTCTTTTACCAGTTAAATCGTTCTTTATCATAATCATAAGGAATCAGATTTTCCACAAGGATAAAACAAGAAAGTACATTGAATACAAAATGGAACTATCAAATGTGGAAGTATGCACAGAAAAAGAAACATGAATAAAAACAGTTCCCATATGACTTTTTTAGGCAGCTGTTACTTCTCCGGGGTTCCCATACGTAATCTCTGCCTTCCGTCGCAGTTGATCCAAATCTTTTGTGGCCGTTAAAAACCATACACTGCCAAATGCCAATACTGGGAGTTATGTGCTAGAAGAAGGATAAATGTGTGATTGTTCTTTGTAAATAATAGCTTTTCACTGGCTTTCACATGTTCACTTTGGGTTTTTGTGTGTAAACATTATAGTGATCAAATATCTTAAAAGAAAGCTGGTAGTTTGTCAGACCTGCCTAAATAGGGCCCTTGTGTTGCAGCTTGCCCTGGGCCTTACCTGAGAGCTGCCCTGCACTGGTGGGTGAACGGCAGCGAGGAAGGCAGGGCAGGAGGCAGGGGATTAATTAAACACCCTTCTTTGGGCCAGGCAGGGGGGCAGTGACGGAGCCCCGCGGTCTGACCGCGCTGCGCAGCGCGGGGAGCTGCCCCCGCTCTGCCGGGCCCCGGGGCACATCCAGCCTTGGGCCTGGCCAAAGCAGGAGTGGAGCAGGTGGCCGAGAAAACTGGCGCCTAGGAGAACGTAGCATAAGCTTTTAAATCAATGTCTGATTCGTTGTTACAACATATCAGATAGGCTATTTCTGAAAAACTGAAATGCCAGACAGCATCAGGCACTGGGAAAAGTGTCCAGACTCAGTACATGGGAATGCAGCCTGGAAATATTTTTGAGAAAAATGCACCTATATGCAAACTATTGGAATTTTATGGCACGATGAAAAACTGGAGAAGGGTAAATCCTGCCCGGCTCCCTGCTTGTTGCTGRAGTATCTTTGAGTGTCACATCAGATCATTCATAAAATGCTTGTTAGGGAGCTTAGGAATAGGGAAATGTATTGAAATATTATTGTTTCTGTCCTTGCTTYATGCACACTGGCAGGAGCGCCCGTGCTCTAGGGTGGAGGTGAGCCCACTCAGTGGAGTGAATATAATGGGATGATTCAACCCCCGAACACAGCTGGGGTTTGCTTACAAAGGAGTAATCTTCCCCCCAAAAGTACATGGTGAGTATGGAGAGAGAGGACATTACAGTTAAACTTGATATAGAGTGACGCAGTATTTCTGATAAAAGCGATAATCTCATTTTTGTCTAAATGTATTTTTCATTCCAATTTACAACCATCCCACATTACTTTCAAGCTAGTGGCAAGGCTGATTAAATTGTAAAGCAAACTTTTAAATGAAAGGATCCATATCTAGCTACCCGYGTTATCAGTTCCAAGAAATTAAGTTTTCCATAAATGATTTACTGTAAAACACATCAAACAGGCTTTGGGAAGACCGAGGCCAAAATGGCCATACTGATTACATCTTGATGGAAGGTCATCATCAGAAAAGAACGAGATAAAATCCAGACCTGAAACAAAGTCTTCCATTTTCTTTCCAACAGGTTGCTAATTTGCACAGTGAATGTAAGATGGTGAATGTTTGTGCTTACCTTAAAATACTGTTCAAGAAAGTTTTAAGTAGTCAAGAATGCTATGCTTATCTGAAGGAATTAGAAATGCTATTCTTTGTAAGCCATTTTGTTACAGATTGTTGTTATGTAAGATACTCTYTTATGTTTAAACTGTAGGATTGCTGTTCCCTTCTTCAAATTTATATATTCATTAGTTTTTCAAAGATGTGTTAAAGCGAAAAAAGCCTTCAAAAATTCACTTTTGCTTTAGTTGAACTCAGACATAAACAAGAAAAGCAGGGTGGCAGCAATCCTAAGTAAGTGAAGATTAAAAGTAATGCAAAGCTGGCTTAGTTTGACACTTGATGTGCACTTCCCATCTTGCACTTTACCGTTTTCCCCAACTTTTGTACATGTGTGTTTATATAGGTCACTACACATACAGGTTTATGATGCATCTTGAAGATCAGCCTCTTAAATGTAATCTCTGCCTATGTGTATATCTTAAGCCTCACAGGTGAAAGACATAATCATGTTGGATTTGCACCTGGCCTCAGAAACAAGCACAAAGCTGAGACTCTGTTATTCCTGTCTGGTTGTTTGTGAATCTGTGCTGTTGAGGGAGAGAGATCAAGGATACTGAAAAATTCCAGTTAGTTGCMCCATGCCGTGAAATAAAATGCTGGTGTTTGGCCCTTGTTAAGTTTCTTATTTGGAAGAAGGACCACAGAGGCAAGTGGTGGCCATTGTCGTTGCATTGCTGCAATTTTAGGTACAAAAGCCCCAAGCCTGTATTTTTCTGTGTGAATAATTCATGAAGCAAAAACGGTGCCTTTTGCCAAGCTCTGTCTCTTCATCTCATGGCTTCCCGCAGGTGGGTGCCAGGGCAGCCTGGGCAGCRGAGCGGCTGCGGAGACCCTGCCCGTGGGATTGGAAGTGTCATCTGCCCAGGTTTGAAACAAACGTGTTCAGATAGGGGGAGAGATGCAGAGAAATCGAGTGCCTCTGGACATAAAAGGGCGCAAGTTGAGTAGCTGCTTGTTGCTACACTGCCTGCACCAATTTGTTTGCTATGGAGAATCTTAAGAAACAAGCTGCTGAGTAAGGATGTATGTGAGCAGTAGGAATATATTGTTACTCTATCAAAATTACATACCAACTGGCCTAACTYGTTGCAGACCACCACATCAGTTCAGTCTGCTGCCTGGCAGCCTTGCTAGAACAGATGTTACCCTTATGTTTAAAATAATAATTAAAAACATAAAAAAGGGCAACTCTACCAACCTCTGCATGATTATTTTAAAARTAATGTGCCGCATGTTGTTCAGAACATCCTTGGGTTTGCTCCAATCAGTATATGGGAACAAAAATAACATTAAGGTTGAAGATTCAACTGGGAAAAAACAGGTTGTTGATTCTGCAGCTCTTCCATGGATGAAATTCATGGCTAGGGCCAAGTTTTTGGGGATATTACAAAGCTCAGTGAGCTCAAAAGAAGYCAGGGAAATTGTTCACCATACTGTTCTTACTTCTTCCCGTCAAAATTAGAGCAATGTAAATTCACTTTGCTCTTATGCTTCTGGAAATGTTGCTAGTGGAGGGCTTTCAGGTTAACTTAGAAGAACTGGAGAACTGTAAAATTGTTATTAGTTTGTGACTATAGCAGACCTGGGCAAAACCACCAGTCTCTGCTATGCACTAATCCTGCTCTTGCCTGGGGTTTCAGGGCATATCTATATGGACGTTTAGCTTGYAAGTTAAAGCATGTTGCTTTTATTATAAATTAATACTGCAGCCCAAATGAAATGAATGTGGAACTTTATTTTAACTCAGTGCGTGTTGGTGAAAAGGAGTTTAGATTTGCTCCGCATGATCTTGAATTTTAAATTAATCAGAATGAAGGAAAACTTGAGGCATGCTTTTTATCGAAGATGTGAGGTTTGCTCAGAAACCTGCTTTTTCAGTCAGATGAAGTCACATCTCCCGCATGTAGGTTGTCATGATGTATTAGTTTTGAGGGAAAAAAGAAAAGAAAAACAGCCTAATTAACTGTATTGGCTATGAACTTAATCTATGATTTTGCATTAAATTTATTTAAATTTATATTTTTATAGTGTTAATGCACATTCCAGAGCCAGGTGTTTGAGGGGAGGGTTACTTTCTTGAGCTCAAAGGAAAGGACAGGCAGGTGTTTCTTTGTTACAAGATTTTCAAGACTCCCAGACCAGCTGATTTGCATTATCATGAAGCTTCTGGAAAGTGATTTCAGGAGAATGCTCCTTCCCCACCCCAGACAGCYCCAGCCTCTGGTCACTGCTGTTGCTTGGCAGAGTTCTCTGCTGCTCCTGGGAAGAGCTTGAATCTGAATAGAGGAAAAAGAAGGGTAAGGAAGGACTTGTGGTATTTAGACTTTTGTTTGTTTGTTTGTTTCATTTCATGCTAAATTTGTGTCCTGAGGGCAGGGCTACTTGGGGCCCTCCAAACTGCCTTTGGGCAGGGTGGGTCCACACAGCTCCCTCAAACCACCTGTAACTGCCCCTAATAGCCTCAAAATGCCCCAAAGGGCCTCAAACTGCTCCTGGGCTGCACTTGCTGGGTGGGAGGTCCTTGGGGTGCTCTCTCCCTTGCAAGCTCTTCGGATGCTGCCCTGGCTGTCGTCAGACCTTCTTGGCAGTATTTGAAATCCAGAAGTCCAAATATGCAGGACTTACCTGGAAGGAAGGAAGTGCCCTAACCTGTGTTTCTTTCCTTTTTTTTCCTTTATGTTTACATAACTTTATAGCTTTACATAATCTTTTTTTTTCTTTTTTTTTTTTCCTGGCTGGTGTTAATTGAATTAGTCATACTGGCAGAGTACTAAAAATATTTGCTTATGGGAATTTCTCCACAGTTTAGAGTCAACATTTGATTCATGGAGTTTTCGTTTAGTTAGTTCTTTAATAAACAAGATTACTGATAGGAAAAAATATTTTCTCTGTAAGTCTTGGAAGAAAAAATAGAAAATAATAAGGTAAGGAAACTGAGATGAGCAGAAATTAAAGCTCTGTTTTATGATAGGTGTGCATACTGCTTTGGCAAATATCCCGTTTTGATTGTTTTTTAAATTGATTTATCCCCTTTGGCATCTCGCCTTTCAGATAACAGTGTTTGAATGATAACAGGCAGTATTTTTCTCCTGTTCTCCTAATTTTTTGATTCTACTCAGTCATATTTTGATTATTTGTTGCCATCATGTTCATCCACAGTGATGAAATACATTTATTGCTCAAGTTGCACGATTTGTAACAAATCATAAAATACGCACATCACTGGTTTTTAAACTCTTCAGTAATTTGCTTTTCAAGCTTTGTTTTGTTATATTTAGTCTTATGGCCAATGTGTKTGTTTGTTTGAGAAAAGCTTTTTGCTTAATGCCTATAAATGCGTAGGCTTTTGAACTTACAAAATACATATTGAATCATGAGGTAAATACCAGTAATTATGGATACAAGTGAAGTGTTGGAAGACAGGAATGGACTTCAAGGTCATCGCTCGGATTTGGTGTTCGGCTTGATTTTTAAAACCTTTCCTCTCTTTCTAGAGTGCTAGTTGACTTACTGAGTTGTTTGAGATGAGTGAGGTCTCTTTTGCTTTAAAATTGAACTTGGACTTGTCAGTAAAACTTTTATCTCTCTAGGCTCATTATATGTTGCATGACTTTTTAAAATTAAAAAAAAAAAAAAAAAATTTGCCTTTGTAAAACTGTGGACAGC
>NW_020454760.1:1216333-1357157 GCF_003342845.1 Nothoprocta perdicaria
TATCTGTTTCTTTCTGTACCATGTAGGAGACCACTTGGTTTATGTTTATTTTCAATCTATAGGTAAGTCTTACTGCTCAGGGGCCAGAATGTCAGAGTGAGTTTGGCATCAGAAGGTTCAGAGTTGCACTAATTCAGCAATTTAAAAGAAAATAATTAGGGTGCAGTGTTCTTATGGAAGCATTTGTTAGCACTTCTCTCAGTGGGAGYATGTGCGTTGGCCAGGAATCAGCATCCTTTCCTTGTCAGCCAAAACTCCAGTTCGGACAATGCTGTGGGTTCATTCGCAGCTCTTGTACTTGTGTGCAGCCTAATGAGCCTAAATCTTTGCAGCTCCTTTTTCTTTTGCCATATATATATATATTTAACTATAGACTTAACTATCTTGACTTCAGTTTTGTTCATTTTGATTTACCATGGGAACAGGTGAACCCTGAATTTTATTTCTGCTACATCTAAAGTTTAACCTGAATGACAGGGTTTGAACTGGTCAGATCAATCACCRCTTCGAGATGAAGAGAGAAACTTAGAAGTTTGGGGTATCTTGTTGTCTAATTTTTGAATTTAAATTCTGTAAAATGAAGATAAAGGTGAAAAATGTTGAAAATAAAGTGTAGCTAAGCTTAAATCCTCCCATTAAATAAATACACATAAGTGACCATCCACAGTAAATGTGAATAAAGTAAGTTTAACTAACAAAATCATTCCAATAGCACTTGACTGTCTCCTGGGAGTCATTCTTAGCTGCTCACAGGAGGGCTGTAATTTTAGTTTAGATCATACTGCAGCTGGCGGAAAAAATCCAAAGACATTGAGTAGAATTGGGAAGAGGCAGTCAGTGCCACTGTTTTTGGTTAACCCTTTGCCATGAAGAACTCGTGATGAATTAAATGTGACTGTAAATGAACAGTTCAGACATCAAGTTAGAGTTGAACCAGAAACCTACAGTAGGAGAGTATTTGTTTTGTACTCATTTTAAGTAATTTATCACTAAAAAATCTTTTAAAGGTTTATCCAAGGGTATTATTCTTGTAAGATGTAAGAATGGGGAAGACATTTTGCAGCAGTGAATTTTGCAATGAGGGCAAAATATACTATTGTCCGTACTGTCTTTCTTTTATTTGTCTTTAATGTGATAGTAGCTGAATGCAGATGTCGAATTTCTGAAAATAAAACTGTCATTTGTGTTGCTAGCTTTACTCTTCCTGAAGCAGCTTACTGCAGCTGTTTCTTCTAAGCACTTAGAGATAGTACATCTAGTTAAGTTACAGCAAAGAAAACGGAGATTGGTGGGAGGCTGGTTTAATGCAGCTCTTACCAACAATTTGCAGAGAATAGAAGGTTATTTTTTGGACATGTATCGTTGGAAACTTGGGGATTGCTTTCYGAAGTCATTTTGCAATTGCAAGTAACAGAACTTTCTCTGATAGCCCTTTTATGTACAGGTACAGCTAAATGGAAATCAACCACAAAGAGAAATGAGTCTGTTTATCATTATTTTTGATTTTCTTTAACATTGTTTAATGCATTACTGTTTTCCAAGTGGTACAAAGCAGACACAGCTGGAACAGGGTGAGGGATAGAGTTGGGCAATCCACAGAGRCTTCTTTGTCAGTCCTTAAACCAAACGTGAGGACTTAGGAAGAACTGCATACACTGAAGCAGTTTGCATCTGGATTTCCTTGCATTTGGCTTCTGCAGATGTGCTGRGAAAGCTCTTCAGCATATTTTTATCAAAGATAAGTTTAATTTGAGAGGATTATGAATTGTTGGGATGTTTAGAGGAACACTGTGAAAGATGAACTCTGGAGCTACTTCACTAAAAGAAATGTGGTCGGTTACCTTGTGTGTGTTTTGTTTGTTTGTTTTTGTTTTTTCATTTTGCATTTCTCCATGTTTGTTTTCTGTTCCCATGTCTTTTCTTTTGCAATGTGCCAACATATTCACTGAGATGTATGGAAAATCTCCTGTACGTTTTGCTGTGCACCTTCTATGACCATCTACAGTATAAAGTTACTGGCTTTTTTATTCAGTGCCCCGAACAGTGAAGTCACCTGTACTCCAAAGGACCTTCTGCGGTACTAGTGTTTAATAATAGCAATAAATGTGGAATGACTTCCCTACGTGATACTGGTTTCCAGTGTCTTTATGTGACACTGCTTTCACTGAGTGTTAATCAAGAGTTTGGTTTAGTTGTTTGTTGGTTTTTTGACTAAATGAAAGTGGGATGTAGCTAGCTCTCCACCTGAGTCCAGAAAGGATTTAACTTTTAAAGTCTAGTTACTTGAAGGATCTGCAGTCGTATTTCAGCTAGTGTAGAATGGCTCT
Organism: Nothoprocta perdicaria; assembly: GCF_003342845.1. Classification (NCBI taxonomy): domain Eukaryota; kingdom Metazoa; phylum Chordata; class Aves; order Tinamiformes; family Tinamidae; genus Nothoprocta; species Nothoprocta perdicaria. The sequence goes on from NW_020454760.1 coordinate 1,218,661, forward strand.
AATTTTGTCTGGGCTGATAAAAATGATGGGGAAATTTAAGTTTCTCCTGCACAGAGTGTGCTAAGAATCTCAATTTCTGCAAAACCATCATTGGAGGTTTTAAGTGTGGCCTGGGTTGAACTGAAATGCTTAAAGGATGAGCCTGTGATAGCAGTTTTCTTCACCTCAGGACTGACTGAGGTATAGGCTAGATTTCATTTTACTTTTACCCCATAAATGTATATAAGAAAACAAACTATCCCCYCACACTACTTTAGTGAGTATGCACAAGATGTATGTTCCTTGGTTTTATGTTTTACACATGCTTTGGAATAAGTATTGCAAGAGAGAGGCCATATAAACCACAGTTACTTCTGTGTCTTGTCACTAGACATTTAATATGCAAGTGCAGCTCTCTGCTCTGTTTTAGGTGTTAGTGATGTCTTCAGCTGGTGCAGGGGAAACAGAACACTGAACTCCATGTTTTGGTAGGTAAAAAATATTTCAGTTTCTCTTTAAASAATGGGCAAAATACTACTGTTAACATAAAATACCCCCTACCCAAAATAGTACAAATTGTATCTAACTCATTTAAGATTCCAGTAAACTCTGTGTTTATATCTGTACCTTTTTATGTGGACTACTTGCACTGTATAAATTATTTTATGGGATTACACTCCTGCCTAAACTTTTTGTCATGTTTTCTTGCTTGGATAGGCTAGTGTGATGTGAAAATYGATTCTGGATGCATCAAATAATTTTTAAAAGCACGTTTTCAGGGAAAAAAAAATAAAAGAAAAAAAGAATATCTCTGTAGTAATATGGAAATCAGTTAATCTGTTCTTCAGTAATGATTCTGTTACCAGCTGGGTGTTCATGAAACTTCGCATTTGTAGATTACGAATGAAAGTAGCATCTTGCAGGACTGAGCCTTTTTTAAATTCACCGTGGAGACRCCATGCAGACACACGGCCTGTCCCTGCGTTTGCCTGGAGTGTGAAGGAGCTCGGGGTGTATACAGGAGGGAAGGGGGAAACCCCACCAAGAAGCTGCCAGTGTTCCTCAGTGAATCGCTTCAGCAGTCTCAGTCTCCCTTTAGATTTTCAGTAGGAGGTCACAGATACTGTTAGCACACCTGGACAGAAGCAAATGGTGCCTGCACAGCTGTCTGGAACATGGCTCTGGATTGTGATGAGGATTCTGTTTCTTTCTTAAAGCTACTTGGCTTTTGGGCTAGTGTTTAAGTCGAGCAACCTGGCCTTATCGAARTAAGGGGTGTATATCAGTCTGTGTGGCCATTAAGTGAGTTGAAAGAAAAAGGAAGCTGAAAAAATGTGTGCAGTCGTTTCATTTGTGRCCTACCTTTGATACATAAACTTTATCATTTTCCCTTTCTTTTCAGTTAGAAATGGTAAAATATTTCTTTTTAGGTTTTTCTTTTGAGGTGGATGAGTTGGTTACGTGATGAACTGCATAGATGATCTCTGAACTTTCTGATGTTTCTCTGTGCACTCCATGCCTGCAGCTCTGCAGGGGAGGAGCTTTCCTAGCAGTGCTTGGGAAAAGGAAGAGGAGCTCAGCCTTAAAATATTTTTTTTAAAAAAAGTATATGTGACAGCAAAATCTCAGCAATAAGATTAGTTCAGAGTGATTACAAAGTCTGTTATTTGAAAGAAAGATTAAAAATCCTTTGGGGCTTTCTAAAATTACCAAAAAGAGACTTAGTAATGGCTAAATCTCTGTAGACAGTCATTGTATTACCTGATTTCCAAGTCTGCACTCTATTAGATTTTTCACTCTTCTGAGATGAAGACATCTCAAAACACATCACAAGAATGGACTTTGCTTTTATTCTTTATACTCTTTTAGCTTTTTGACAACTATCAATTGGGATAATTAATGAGCTTAATGTATATACTGTGCCTTGATACCAGGAGCTGAGATAATTTACCAGTAGCATTTTATTTATCTTTGAGAGCCCTGTGAAAGTGCTCTTCAGGCTGTGAAGCCTGCTTAATTTTCTGCRTGTGTAGAGGAATCTGTGCCACACCATTGTGAGATCTATTCTTTTAGTGAAGCAAGCAGTTAAAAATTCTAGATTTCTTAGCTGGAAATTTGAGTTCTAGGTTTCATAGGTGGAAATTTAAATTCAATGTGTTGACCTACTCTGAAGTAACTGGGATGTAGTGCAGAGTAGCAATTGTTTTGAGGAATGGTGGCATAAAAACTATGCAGCACCATCCTAAGCATTCAAAACTACCCTTGATGGGACTTTAACCTGAAGTGCTGCTCGTTTTATAGCATGAAGCATGAGAGTCCTTACACATTTTATCTTAGTTAGCATAAAAATGCACTTCTCCTGAAAGTGAAGAGCTGTCACATACCAGAGGTAAAATGGTGTCCCGCTACAGGTAACGAAGTAAAATACACTATTACTCCAAAAACTATCTTTTAATAGTTTGTTATGTCATAGAGAACTGGCAATGAAGTAGTTTTATTTGTTCTCCCATTTTGTTTTATGGGAACATTTAGTTATTCCTGTGTACCTGAACAATCTTTTTAAAGTTTGCAGAAGATATTATGTCTTCTTAACGGAAAGACAGCAGAGAGGGAAAAAAAAAGGAAAACATACACAGCAAAACAGGTAGTACACTGACCAGAAGTTAATGTGCAAGAGAAGGTGCCCCATTCGTAATATTCTATGTTAGAATTGATTAGGATTTCCAAAGCAATTAAAATCTCTAACTTTTCAGTCTTGCAGTTCTGTGGGCCCTGTTGCATTCTGGTTAAGTGTGTGTGATTGAATTACACCCTGCCTGGCATGGCATTTAACTTTCTTTTTTTTTTCAGTTTTGTAATTACTTCTGTCTTTTCATGGTTACATTCCCCTATCCCTCTCACCCCTCCCTTTTGGTCTCCAATTATTCTTTTTAATTTATCTCCTTTCAAGCTACATAAGCTATTTTTTCTAGTAAACAAGAAGGGAGGAAAACTGCAGGAAGACAGTGCATGAAGAAGAAAAAATACATTCAAATAATTTTGTTCCATAATTGAAATATTTCTCAGTGACTCTTCATTTAATTCATCTCTGCCTCATTTTTCTGTTGACCTTTTAGGTGGTCTTTAGGTGGCTATAGATAAAAGCATTGTCCAGTGGCTTTATCCTCATATTTTTCTGAAATTTTCTCCTGTTAGAATTTTCCTTTAAAGGGAAAGCAGACTTGAGCATAATAAAAATGCCAAACTAATTGTAGGGAAGCAATTATTTTTGAAAAGGTTTTTTTTTAGACTAATTAATTTTAAAGATCATCTTTTTATCCTACTGAAACCATGTGTTAAGTAATACTTTGATTAGAAATTTTGAGAAGAAATCAGATGGTATATCAAGGTTTTTTTCTCTTTCGTACATTATTTGAAGTCTATCRGATGGACAAGTGAACTACAATTAATATGAAATTTTGAGAAAATGGGGCTGTACTGTATAATGCAATGCTGTTTGGGCTAGGAGTACACTCCTGCTTTTTCTCTTGTCCTGTTCTCTGCTGATGATTCCTGTTGTTGCAGATGCACAGAAGGAAAGTATCAGGAGAGTTTGAAATCCTTTCCGGGTCACTTTGTGGGTAGGCCCTTAGTCACTAAGCCCTGCATCGTGCTGCGTTTTGCATGACGCGTCACGTCACAGACTTACAAAGGTAGTCTTGGGAGGCTCATACTTAGATGCTTTTCTGTTTTGATCTGAACTTAAAACCAGAGATTTACCAACTATGTCTTGGCCAAATTAGATATTATTATTTGCTATCATGCTCCCAACTCTTGTTCAAAACTGTAATGTAATTATTTGTCTGAAGAAGGAATGTACAAAARATTTATTTTGATTCCCTTTAGGCTCTGTGCTAACATGCTAGTATGCCTTCTATTAAACACTCTTCCAAATAATTCTGCTTCAAGTTCTGTTCTGAAACAGAAAGTTAGTAGCTGAGATTTCAAGGTTTTTATATTATAAATATTGACATGAAATAGCCATAGGAATCCAACAGCAATAGCAATTTAAATAGTGTRAGACCAAGGATTTTGTTAGAAAGATATTGTAAGAACAAGGATATAMGTGCCAGAATTCCTTTACAGATCTTCCAGGGTTCACTGGCTGATTCTTGTGAGCAGAGGGATGTAAATACATTGATGTCAGGTGTAACTGAAGGGTGAAGATATGACACGGAGAAATACAAGAATGTCAGCACAAGTAACTAAGTGAAACACTGTGTGTTTTTTGTTTTTTTTTTTCTGTAGAAAATGACTATGTAAATTTTAATAAGAGGTTAGAGTCATATATTACTGTATAAAGTTTAGGAATACAGAGGTGTCTAATGGTAATGACCTTAACACTAATAAAAAGTATTTGTAATAAATTTTAGTTGCCTCTTTTAAGTCTCTGGGGCAGTGAAACTTTTATAATAACAACAAAAATACTGAGTGAAAGATTAGAGTAACTCCTTCAATTTTGCTTCCTGGAGTTGTAAATCGATTACAGGATTTACATATGCTGCATTTTCAGTGTGAATTTTCCTTATCCAGCAGTTTATTTCGGTGTATTGTGAATAGTCCTGCTAATTAAAATTTATCATCAAAATGGTTTTGCCTTTAATGTGCATATTTTAATGTGCATATTTTTCTGGTATAACAGAAACCAAGTTCATATTTATAAGCTTTACTGAAACAGTAATTTAAAAGAGTACTTCTGTATGCTTTTATCACTGTAAGCAAGCCTGAAGAATTCACTTGCTACTGAGTCCCATGATGTTCCTCTGAAAAATGCATTGAAATGCATTCCTTCACACCTCTTCCCAGGTGTGGATTCAGAGCTCTTAAAAGGTTCCTTTGTGACAACTTCCAGAAAGGTTTCATGTCAATCACAGAAATAGAAGGAAGATACCTCTCGGTATTGTGATCGAAAGTGATTGGCAGGGAGGTACTGGAGGAGTCCTTCAGTGGGGGTTTTGCACCCATCTTATCTCGAGTTTCTTTGAAAAGAAAGTGATTATTCCAAGCATAAAGGATAAGATGCAGTTACAGGCAAGATGCCTTTACGGTCCTTGGAAAGACCCTTTGGTGCTAGTTAGATATGAGAGCCTCTGCCTGTCCTCCTTCCCACAGCACTTCAGGCAGCAGCTGATATTTGACCACAGACTGTTGTTCCCAGATGAGAGCAGCTTTCAGTCATTATTTGTGGTGATGAAATTATTATATAAATGATATTTCAGTAAAAACAAAAGCAGACAAATAATGCTGTGGTAAATATTTTTCAAGTAAATATTTTTAAGTGAATGGATTTCAGGGAGACAGGCAGTTTTGTTTCTTATTGTAAGTTACTTGCATGTCCCAAATATTCTCCAAGCAGGAGAAATCAGCAGCTTAATGATTATTTTCACATTTTCTCCTTTCCCCAAAAGGAGGAACTTCGGAGGGCTTTTCATCCTATATGTTGAGGACTCCCAATTCCATCAATTCCATGCTTTAAAATGAGGTTGGGATCTTCTCCCTGAGTGTGAAGTGTGTGTGTGGGGGTATTACTTTTTTTTTTTTTTTTTTAATTGCTACCATATCTGATACTGGCAAACTGTTAGGCTGCCTTTAGTGCTCTTTTTTCTTGGCACCGTTTCTCTTCAGCAATCTATAGGTTTGATTTTTAAAATCACATCTCCCTGTGATAATCACCTGGCCTTTAAGTTCTCAGCTTTCAGTAGCAGCTTCTTCATTAATATTTGAAGCATATGATTTTTTGCTTGTTATCAGCAATATCCCGGGAGACAGCAAGAAAGACTGTGTAGGAGGGCATTTTAAAAGCTTATCTTTAAAACCGTGGTGTTTTGTGATTTAAGAATTAAATATGGATTAACAAATGGAGAACTGACACTGTCTAGGGAATCAAAATTGGATGTAAAGGGAAAAAAGAGCGTGACTCAGCAAATTGCTGTATCACAATAAACTAAAGCTATGGGTGCAAATACGCTACTTGAGTAAAATGGAACCGTTCAAAATATTTGACAGATATTACCTAAGTAACTGCAATCAACTTAATGAGAGAAAAAAAAAAACCCTAATTTCACAGAATAAGTCTGCATACCAAATGGAACCAAACAGATAAAATAAGATCTTCTCAAATTATGCATATATTTTGAATTTATTTATTACAGAGGACATTCACTGTTCTGATTAAGGCCCATARAGGTAGAATTATTGTCTTTTAGAAGGAGCTTCTGCCTTCAAAACCCTCTCTTCCCCCTGCGAGAYGCAAGGCAAGACTCGGTTCAGAGGCAGAGCCCTTCCCTACCCTGGGAGCGTTCCGGGGAAACGCTCCAATGATGGCAGCTGCCTTCACAACTAATCCTTCTCCCATGAGGGGTAAAGGCATGTGTGCGCATTTTGCTCGGCATTTGCCATCAGCTGTGGAGGTTTTCAGAACAATGTAGGAAAGTCTCAGTGACTTTAGTGCCACCACGTCTGAGAGAGTTACCTAAACCCTGCCTGTGCAAGGTGGCTGGAAGAGCAGGTTAACTCAGGTTCTTTCTGTGCTTTTATCMTGGGGGAAGAGAGCAAATTTGTTCAAAGGACAATGCCTTAGGCTCCTGATAACTGCTGTATTGCCTGCACAAAACGCAATGCTTTAGCACAAATGTGTTCAAAACCTGCCACTACTCTAGCAGGACTTGTGGGGTAAAGGAAGTGTATTTTGGCACAATTAAATGCCTAAATGTCTCTGTATGTGACCTGTCAGGAACCAAGAAGTCCTGGTCCATGAAGCTTCTCGAGTCCAAGAAGCAGTCTCCACTGCTCTGGAGACATAATCTGTATAATCACAGTGACTGAACAAACTTTTTTTTTTTTTTTTTTGCAACCATTATTAAAGAAGCCAAAAATTGTACAAGAGTGAATGTCAGTGCAGTACTGGCTGTGAACAATTATGAACAAGTTTCTTGCCCTAAGGCCTTTTGGGCTATAGTATCTCTAATAATTGCAAGTGCTCATATCGTATGTTACATTTTTCTCCAAGACAGATATCTCCATTATCTGCGAGAGAGTTGATGTCACTCACTCAGTAGTGACCTGGGCTTTGCTGAAGTAGCATCTGTTAGCCTCAGTTTAGCCATTGAAGAAATCCCAGCCCTCTGCTGCAGATCACAACCTTGCTATGAGCAGCTGCAGAAATGACAACAGCAAACTTGAATAGGCTCTCCAGACTGTGCAAGGCTGAAGCACTATTATTCTCAGGATGGCAAACTGCCTTTAAGTTGTTTTTGAGTGATATTTAAAGACACTAGTTGTACAATCTCAGTACTCAAAGACTTGTTACGCTGAAAGCTGCCCTGCTGCTGAGGTAAGAGCCCCTTTTCCAAATATTTAAAAAAAATGTTGTGTTCCTGCATGAGTGATGAGAAGTTTTGATAGGGTTAACAAATGACTAGAATGATTTGTCTTTATTTTTACTATACAAAGTATGAAAATTTTATACAAATTTTATAACACACAAATATGAGTCAAGAAATTAACTGATGTGTGTGTCAAATTCAACAAATGGAATTTTAAACAGAAAATTCAATGCTTCAGTCTTTCCTTCAGCCGTCGTTTCCAGGCTGAGGAGTCCCACTCAYGCGGCAGATCCTTGTGCAGCAGTGGATCCGATCCTTAGAGTGCCCTTCTGTGGGCAGGCGGGTGCCYCCGGGTACCTTCTGCCCTTCAGTTTTACTGCTCAGGACACTCTCCGAGTCTTAGGCGGTGCAGAAGGGCCCGGAGTGTGCGTGGCTGTATGTCTGACTTTCCCCTCATGCTTGGGTTGTTCTGAGAAACATCTCCTAATCGTAGTCCCCGAAGGATTTGGCATGTTTTTGCTCTGTAGCTGGGATGTAACTGCTGCTGTTTKACCTGAGAGGGAGCACTGCTAGCGTGAAATCTGCGCTGCCTTCCGAGAGCTTGCTGCAAACTTCTGGGCTTTTATAGTGTTTGTTACRGAAGCCCATTGAATTGCACTGATCCTCCTCAGGCAGTACTGGGGCAGAGAGCGGGTTGCAGTGCTGCTGTGCTGGTTCTGTTGAACTGTATTGCATTTTTAGTAGTCATTTGAGAGGGTTATTAAAAGACAGTATTTTACATTCAGAGCATTACTCCAATGTAAATGAGATGAGGGTTATGAGTTAGAGAAACAAGGACTCTACAATTTTTTTGTTTCTATTTTTATATTCGCACCTCCAGCAGATGGGAATGTATGCTCTTTATTTATTTATTTGCAAGATTGAGTTCCAGAAAGCAATGTATAATAATACTTGTGTGCAGTAAGGAGCTTGCATGCAAGTTTTTGAGAGAAAATAGATAAAATAAGAGAAGAAGTTTGATCCAAAAAGTATACTTAAAATCTAATCTTCCCCCCGCCCATCTGGATTTCTTTTTATTGCTRTTCTCTAGATTTCTCATTCTTGGAAGAATTGACAAGTCTTTATTTGCCCTAAGAGATGTATAACAACCAGGAAAATACCATTAACTGAGAGAAGGCTAAAATACTATGTTACCTTTCCAAGAAAAAATAAATTAGGAACATGGGAACACTCCAAATTGTAGTTAGAAAAGCTTTGTCATTAGAGATCATTTTGTGCTTGCAATTTATAATGATTCACTATCCAGAGGTGGCATCATTAATACTAGTGGGGAAGTATCCCAGGAAGGGGAACACAGCACCAAGCAGGCTCCTAAATTACAGTGTGGAGTTCCAAGAGGCAGTTCAGACAAATAAAACCATGTCATAGAGCATGCGACTCTTTAGTGTATGTGAAGGTTGCAGGAAATTGCTTTTTGCAAGGGAGCCAAATCAGCCTTGGAAGTTATTGTTTGTGAGCAGTGTTGCAGTCAGGCATTTTCAGAAGCAAACAAATAACTGGAGATGAGAAACAGGGGAAACTAGCTGCCCGCTGCCCACATTTACTCTGTGCTGGGAGGTGACGAGCATCCAGCCTGGAAGTTTTTATGACAGGTAACATGTCTGGCTTTCATTTGACTTCATGGCACAGCATCTCAGATACATAAATTCAGATTCTGAGTATATCTTAATCTTAGCACTTTTTACAGGAAATTAGAAACTATTTTAGCAGTTTGTTTCTTTTTTGGTTCACTGAAACTCAGTCTCCTTTCAAATTTGAATCCTATGGTCACTTGTTTTTTAAGTAGGTAATATTTCTGGGTTACCTTCCCTTTTGGGTTCTGGTACCAACTGGTTGTATTAAAGAAGATATTTTTACCCACTTGGAGCTCTTTGGAACCAGAAGCTTCACACACAGCATCAGAAATGCTCTTGTAAATGACTCCCTTGTTTTATTCTTATTGCAAATTTTAGTTTAGGACTTCAAATTTGCCAATTTTAAGGATTTATGAATCAGCGGCAAGATTGAGATACTTAGTGTTGTGTGTTGAGCATAGTTCTAATTTGTTTCAGTGTTTGACTCTACATTTTGCTTTTAAACATGGTATTTTTGGTACTTTGTTTCTGCCTCTTACCACAGCCAGAGATCTTGCCGCCTACAGTTGTTCCTAAAGAAACTGTGTTTTATAAAGTGTTCTGACACCGTTTCCGAGAACTTTGCCTTTACAATTTTTTTTTTTTACACAGCAGAGTCGGTCTCAGTTTGGCTAAATCAGACTCCTGAAAGAGAAGATTGCATTATTTTTGGATTTATGCCATATTAGATCATACATTGTTTTGCAGACATCCAGTGGGATGGGCCCAGCAGATGGTCCCTGGACTTCTTTTCTGATCTTTAGTTATTTCCTTTCAGTATAAGCCTTCTGTCTGGATTTGGAGTTCCTCTTTTCTATTTAGAAATAGGCATTTCTCATTAGATATAAAGCAATATTTGAAAAACAATGCTATTTAGCCAGGAATCTCTTTGTTCAGGCTTCAGTTTCATCTAAAGCTCCTTTGAGGTAGAAACTGTCTCTTTTTCCAGGTTTTTACAGGTTTCTTCTGAACTTGATCATTTAAGCACTATATTGTAATAAAAGTTATATCAATGAGAGCATTTAAGATGTTTGAACTGGGAGTGGGACTTTTATATTTTTTTCTAAATGTCTACACTACCTGACTCAAGTGTACTTTTTTTAGTAAAGATTTTGGGAAATCAATGTGTTGTAAGTGCAAGTAGTTAAATAGTCTCTTCTCAACTGCTTCAGAGCATTTCTGCTCTGAAAAAACATAAATTCTTGAGCACAATGGATGTTGGTACAATAGGAAACATTGCAAGAGTTTGGCCTTGTTTTCTCTATTTCCTATCAATTAAAGAGAGCTTTTCTAAATCTCACTTTAAAATATGATCTTATACCATTCTTAAAAGTTCATTTAATCTTCTAGGTGTGATTTTTGTGTATTGCTGGAGTTTAATTGTCATAAAAGACTTGCAATGTTACAATGGTTTGGTAGAATCTCTCCGTACAGAAGATTGTTGATTGACCACAAGAATGCAGCTTCTTGTATACGTCATCACAGCTTCTTGTATACGTCATCACAGTTTCTTGTTTAATAAATGGCTGTGCATTTGTTTACAATTGAATGCTGATATTGTGAAGTATGATAATTAAGTATATTTCCAACTAGCCAATCTATATACCAGTGCTGCTGTAAACTTCTTTTTAATGCTCTATCCAAAATCTTCATCATAGTTAGGATATTAACTCTTTAGAGTGAAGATTTAAAGTGAAGAAAAAAGAGCCTAATCAGTAGCCGCCTGAATTTTTAGAGCTTATTTGGGTCAGAATTAATTATTTTCATTCAGGCTGCCTACCAAAGGATGGAGGGCAAGTATGTTTTTCCCCAATTACTTTGAAAAAATGAGTGTCCCAGTGGGAACTATCAAAGTTTGGTTTTGTTCTTTTTTTTCTGTTTTTTTTTTATTTCAAACACAAAATGAGAATTCCTACATATTCTAATGCACATATATGAAAGAATCACTTTAAAATCTCTTCTTCCTACACAACCTCATACCTTCTAAGTTTTTTTCTATAAAACAAACATATGAGTTAATATATTAACTTTTCATTGATTGTTTTAGAAGACTTTGTGGATTTTGTGTGATTAACTCCTGTAATAATAATCAACTACATGGAAGGAAACTTAGAAGCTGGATTATATTTCAAGAATATGAAATAATATTTATCATAGTGGTTTCTTTATGATGTAGTTTAGCTTTTTCATGGAAATATTCAGAATAAGTAGTATGAGACTTCACAGAGGGCGAGTACTAATCTCTTTCATCTCAGTCTTCAGAATTACTGTCACTGTTTTCTTCTTTTTAGTAGAAAATACCTGTTCTGTAGAATATCCAAAAGTTAAAAACAAAAGTCATTGTAACTGATAAATTTTAGATGCAGAGTATGTAAATATATGCTACTACAACAAAGCTAGAAATTTACTGTATGCTCTTGATGTATATTGTAATCTTTTACCAAATAATTCCCTCTCCCTTAGACTTATCTGAGCTGTTTTACTTATTCTGTATTCCTCTTGTGAAACATGTTTTACTTTTCATTAGTTTAATTCCATAAGGCTTTCACTGCCAGGCTTCCCTGAGTGTGTCCTGCACATGAGTGGCAAAGGTCCCACCTTGATTTCATGAGTAAGTTGTCACTTTGCTTTTAGGAAGTTCTCAGCTGCTGGGTGGGCAGCAGCACAGGAGCAGCTGCAGCCTCTGCAGCAAGGAGCAGAGCTGCCTTGTGGACAGGGAGGCTSAAGAGCAGGCGAGGTGCGTAGGGCCGAGGTGGGACAGAGAGGCCCCAATATTGCAGCTACTGCTGCTCTTTGGTACAAAACTGAACAAATGTCAGGTGTTGTAAWCACACTGTTACCAGCTTTGTAGGCATGACAAACCCATACGAGGGGTGGGGGAAAAGTCTTCAAAGCAATTCTGTTTTTTATTCTATTTCAAGAGGAAGCCATATAAGCCCATTGCTTTACGTGTTGTTCAAATGTGAATAAACATCCAGGAGGCAGCTTTCAACGGCTGCTAATTTTAAAGTAACCTATTTATCAAATTAATTGAGAGTTCTTTTTAATAATTAGCAACAGCAGAGATAACTTTCCAAAGCAATGTTTCGAATATTGCTGAAAGTGATTCTACAAAGAAGAATGTCTTTGTGGAGAAATCATCTGAAAAAAAAATTCTCTTTTGCTACCTGATAATCCAATTAAGTAGTGATAAGAAAAATAGCTCTTGGAGAATTTCAGGGAACCAGAATAATACACTTAATGTTGTACCAGAATCAAAAAACCATATAATCATGGGTATCCATGGATACTGAAGCAACACTTTGATTACTAGATACATCCATTACCCCTAAATACCAGAGTTAGGTGTTTAATGCCCTGAACAATTTAATGCATGACTGCTTGAACTTGCACAAAGAATTCTCCTGAGGTTTGCCTTTCAGAGGCACAGCACATAAGCTGTCAGCAGGGGAAAAGAAGGCAGTTATGATATTTTTAAGACTTTCTTCTTCCAAGTTCTGGTTTRCTTTGCAACTGCTGCCACACAGATGGCTTAATTCAACTGTCTGTCCTCAAGCTGCCTGTGAACTGAAGCATTGCRTGATATATCCCAGTCTCCTTCCCACTTGGATGATATGTGAGTGGGATCCCTGTGAAAAGTCTTTTGAGAAACATTTATAGCGCTTGTGCTGCTAAGATGCACTCCCCTCTGAATGGATCTTTATGTTGTTACTTTGCTGTGCTAGACCTTTTATCACAGCAAGGTTAGTTATTTCATGGCACAGGAAATGAGGCTGAAGTCACAATCCCTTCACAGCAGTTCTGTGTTCTCTGTTCTGCAGAGCAGGAATGGGAACCATAGGAACAAGTCTGCTCTCTAGAGCTAAAGCTACTGGAGGCATTTGAGGAGAGGTGTGAGGGCTGGGTGGTTTGAACGGGGCCCATGTCCACCTCCCCGAGTCTCAGTAGTTCAGGGATTGCAGTGTCCATGCTGGAGCATTCACATCTGCTGTTTTWCTGGGGAAACTTTTATCCTCTGGTTAGGGTAGGTTTGGTCTCTTTTTCAGCATTATTTATTATGACTGAAAGGCAGTGTCATCTGCTTTTCGTCGACAGGAAGAGCTCCCAGGGAAAGGGCATAGGGAGAGCACCACAGAGTATCAGTAGGCAGTTGCTAGGGCAGGAAAATGAGAAGTCTGGAATACAAGTTCGAAACCTACCTAACAAAGGAGAGACCTGAACATGGGTCTAAAGCTCTTCAAAAGAATCTTGTATTGGAAATGAAATTTGAGGGGRAAAAAAAGTGCTATATGTCTCTAAATAAGGTTTATCTTTTAGTACTCCTTGTAAGGATCTCTTGAGAAATATTTATTCAGTAAGTTGTATTTCCTTCTGGTAGTGCTAGAGCTTTTGTCTGCCTCTGCTCGCCTCAAACCTGTTGTGTTAGGGTACCTCTCCTCCCTAACCAYGGGCATGTGGTACAGCAGGAATTGTGGCCTGCATAGGCTGCTGCTGGGAGTGCTGCATAGAGCTGAGTGCTGGGATCAGGGTGCAATCCTGCATGGCCCCAGAATGACTTGGCCAGCTCTGTTCGCTAGCCAGGTAAGTGACTGGGCTTTTAAATCCTTTTCCTAGTAYCGCCAGCGTTGTTCCACATTGCAGTGCAGCCTGTCACCTACCCATAGCCTCGCAAGCCGAGATTGAACTCACAAATTCCTTTTCATAGTAATAATTATTTGTCTGTCTTCACTCAGCCTTCTAGGTTGTTAGAATAGGCTGGAGCTGTCAGCCTGTCCAATATGGGCACTCAAAATCCAGCATTTGAGGCATTTTTTTCTTATGCAGTCACTTCCTATTCTTGGCAAAGACCTCAGATCAGATGCCAGTTTTGGAAGAGCTGCCCTGCAATTGCCCTTTGAATAGGGATTCCCATCCCACGTTCCTGCTAGCTGCTTAATTAGATAGAGCTTGTGTTGGTGGGGACTGAAAGCCAAATGATAGTCATCCTCCCAGCTTACCCTGAGAGAGTCCCTGAGGACTAAAGGAGCTCCTTGGTGAAGGGAGCGCATGAKGGTTCCATTTGTCCTTCCTGCTGCACTGGCTGACTGTGAGGGTGCACGGGATGCCTGTGATGTGCTAGCGAAGTCCAGAAATCACAGGGAATTCAGGAATGAAAGCACCTAGAGAAGAGAGTATACAGACAAGGACCTTGGAAAGTCTCAGCTTTTAAAAAAAGCTTGGAACGTTTGAAATAAAAGATAGTGAGGAAAGTTGGGAATGAACAAATTTTCTTGTTGTCACCTGTTATATACAAGGTATTTATYGAGGTCAGATCTTTCTTGAAAAATAATAAGGTCCATCTATTTCAATAACAGAAAAAAAGCAGGCACAACTTGAATGACAACTGACCAGCTACCCCACCAGTTTAAGCTGAAGTTTCACCCATGCTATTGAAACACTGCTGCTTCTGGAGCCTCACCTCTCCTGCTCGGGCCTCACCTGTGGCCCTGGTCCCTTGGTGCAAAATATCACACAGTCAATCGTGACAACTCTTCAAGATTTTCACCAGAGAGAGAAGAAAAAGCCCAACTTTGTGTTCTGTTTATTAGCTCCCCCACCCCCCCAAAAAGAAAAAAGTTACTGCTGATATTGGTTGAAATGCATTTCTGTATTTTCTCCAAGCACTGCAAGTGGCTTGTAATGTGGGGAATTTTAATGACTGGAACAATTCAAAACAATTGGGTCAGTCTGCCAAAGTGGCACAAACCATTAGGAAAACTAGAAGCTCTAAAACCAAATAATTTCATGTTATTGTTTGAGGAAATGGTTTGCTGTGTTGTCTCATTCTTTTCATAGATTACTGTGCTGTTTTAATGGTTTACGTTTTGGACAAAGGCRCATCTGGAAAGATTGAACCTACCAGGTCTGCTTCTGGTGTTCTGTTCAAAAACCTACTGCAAAATGTTCACTGGCGGCAAAGAAGGATTAGAAGGATGCCAAAGTGTGAGACACATACAAATAGCTTAGAAAAGATGCTGTTTCAAGAGCAGAATGATATGGAATTGACTTTTTAGTCATTACTGTTGTGATAACTTTCCAGATATTTTTTCCTTGAATTTCCCAAACACTCTCTTTTAAGTATTTGCCCCTTTTGCTCTCCCTCTCCCATTTTCCCAAAAGCATTTTAGCCTCAGAGCACAGTCATAGGAACTCTAACTAGTCACTCTCTGGAATTCAAGGATTTCTGAGGGATGAGAGAAGAAGTTTTCTACTCAGATTTAGTTAGGRTGTTTTCCTGTAACTGTTTCAATATCCAAGGCAATGCATCACTTCTAGCAAAGTCTACAAGCTCTTTTAGCTTAGTGAAAGAACAGAGAAGATACATTGATATAGATTTCCTGAATATACAGAAAACTGGAAATGATTTTTCTGAAAATCATTTTGTACAAAGGTTGTATCCGCTGGCTGTTGAGACAGTAGCTCATACAGCATAGATGAAAGCACTAACCTTGCCTGTCTTTTAATGCAGAGACTTTGACAAATGCAACTGCTTGTTCCAGTGAGGAGCTATTCGGTATATTTGAGTCATTTTGTTAGCCACTGACATATTCCTACATTTGTGAAAATTGTCAGAAGCCGAGTTCAGTTCTTGTCTTAACTCTGTGCTAGGTTAATGGATAGTGYTTTTTAACTATAAGTTTTGCCAGTGTTTCTGGAGGAGAAATATGCATTAATGTTATTAACTGCAGCTATTCTCCAAGGTGATATGTTTGTATAATTCTTATTGATGCTGCTGAGACACAATATGCATCAAAGGAAGAATAAATTATGTCTCTTAAACATTTCCATTAAGTTTTCCATTTCATATTTTGACGATGCCATTAGTGCTGGGAAGAATCAGTCTTAATGATGCAGCTGCATGCCTGTGTAGGCAGAGAGAGGGGCCATGTTTGAGCTCTGAGAACACTGCGCTTCTTTCTGCACGCGTTGTGGAAGAGCAGGCGTCAGCTGCCTGGCTTGCRTATACTGTGTGTTAGGCAGAACTAGGTTAGGAGACGTGCTGCCTGCTTGCAGAACTGCTGTACCCCAAAATTCCCGTAGTTCAGGTCTTGTAAGTGTCCCCTGTATCCTTTATCTTCATAGKGGGCTTTGCATTTGGTTACAGGTTTTCTATTATTAACCTTTTCTCTTCCTTCCCTAGAGAGAAATAATGTAACAAGTAATAGGAAGCTCTCTGTAACCAATTGAGAAAAATCGTAGTACTCTTGGTGGAAGCAGCCCACAAGATGACTCAGAGGCTCCTTGATGCTGCTTCGTTTACGCTCACAGGGCTCTTGGCATGCAGAGACGCTGCAGCAGAACCGCTTGGATACCAGAGCTCAGAAGCTCCCATTCATTGTTACAGCAGCTCGTACCTACTTAGGGTGTTTGCCAGCTCCCCAGTCAACCAAGGGTAATGTATTACTGCAGAAGTCCTATGACAAATTTCTTAATTTGCAAGTTTTGCATTTTTACTGCTTAATTCCCTTGAAGGCTTTCACCTCAGGAGCACTGTGAATTAACTTGACAGCTTAAATAACTGCCACACAACTGCACGTGTTKCCTTCTGCTGTAAGAATGCAAGCAGAGAACACGAGAGTTAAACTTCCTGTGTATATTTCATCTGGACAACATATGCCAAATTCCTTGGGCATTTATTGCTAAGAAATGAAAAATGACAAGTGCCCCTGCCTGTAAAGAAGTTCTCCTCRGAGGCTGAAATGCTTTTGAGCAAGCTTATAGGCTAGAGAGTAAACAAACTCATGTGACTGATATTTGTCTGGTGAYTGGGATGTCACCTTCCCGTTTCCATAAGAGCTTGTAGTCTGTGGTGTGCAGCTCGGTGTGGACTTGAGCAAAAATAAAGCAGCTAAAGAAAAGGATACGCACTGACCCTTTTGCTGACTGAGAGCAAATATTRGTCAGTTGGTAACGGAGTCACTTTTCTCAAAGAGACAGCAGCGAATTAAAATCTGAATATCTGCCAGCATGTCTAAATTRCATCAGCTGGGTCGTGATCCTATTGCATGTTATTCTCTGCCTTTCTTTTGTTTATGCTTGATATGCTCTTTATTGCCCAGCTGTTTCTGTTCCTAGTGCTGCTTCAGAAATTGCTTTCCTAATGCTGAAGTGTCTTTTAGCTAGCCCTCATCTTCTCACATTTACAGTGGTTTTTATTCAAGGGTGACTTCCCAGTCTAGCTTCTTCCTACTTCGTGTCCATTTAGCACTAAAAAATTCTCTTCCTCCTTCTCTGCCTCCAGCTACCCCTTTGTTTTGGGTTAACAAAAACTTTCCTCCTAGTTGCTAAACTTCCTATTTAAAAAAAAAAAAAAAAAAAAAGTTCTCTGCTCTCCCCTGAACGGCACTTTGGCACTTTGCACTTTGGAGGTGCTTCCTCTGAAAATCTAGAATTTTCGCTGTTCTTGCCCAGATCTTCAGCATTGGGGTTGCTGTTTTATTGAAACTATTGATGCTACAGTGATGTAAATGCATTTGTTTGGCCATTGATACTTGCTGTTTATTCATAACTCCTGCCATCTGTCAGGTCCACACACAGGTTAACAAGATACCATGTCACTGGGGAAAGCAGCATCTCTGCCTCTGATTATAACAGCATTTCTCCATTTATCTTCAACAGTCTCATTAGCACAGTGTCTGTGGCATGAAAAGGAACAGAAATATGGACCCCCAATTCCAAACTATTTCTTTCTTTTATCCTGTTCCATGTTTCCTCTTTAATAAATCCTAGGGAAATGACATACCTTTAACTTGTATGTTGCAATAGAGGTTTTTCCTCTCACTGTTGAGAAGGTCTCACCACAATTGTCTCTCTCCAAAGACGCTGAGTATGGCTCTAATCATTATAAATTGCAATAAGATTTTTGAATCTTCCATCCAAGCAGTAGAGATTGACTGATCTACACCATAGGTATATTTGCAGTCAGGATAGGTTGTTGAAATAGCACTATTAATTAACTGTTTTTTCAAGAACTTTAAAAGGTGTATGCCACAAGTTTTTAAATACYGATATATCTAATAGTTTTATCATAACAGTGTGAGTTTTTGTTGTTTGTTTTTTGTTTTGTCCTTTTTCTTCCCCCTTGATACGAGCATACCTTTAAATATAGGAGTATTATTGCCATGGATTTCAGCTCTCTTTTGCTTCTGTTTTCTTTGTGCTTACTTATTAAAATAATCTGCAGATTTAACCATCATGTGTATTACTAAGAAACTGTAATTATAATCTTCCTTATTTCCTGATTTAAGTTCTTAAAGTCAGTTTCTGATACAGTTCTTTGAAATAACAAGAAGTTGAGAAATATTGGTCTGGATCTTATCAGCTGGTTTCTGGTCTTCAGAATTGCTTCTCTGACCCTCTTGGGAGTGCAGTTTGCTTCTTTTGGAGGGAGAGCTGTTACAGGTTGCAAAGGATGCTTGCAGTAGCTTCAKAAGTGTCTAAGCAATGGTTCCATCCAGCGTGCAAGAACTCATTGACACTATAAAATATATCCTTTTTCTGTAACTGCATGTCAGTATGGGAGCTTCCTTTAAGAGTGCCATAGCAGGAACATGTATATTTTCAAGGGGCAAATCTGGTGTTTTGCACTAGTCTGTTCTATTTTTTTTCCTCCTTTTTTCTCAATGAATTCTCCAAAGTCCCTAAGCCCTTAATGGTTTCTCTCATGGGAGATTCAAAGTAGCTCAGGTTGACTTGATGGAGTGCCAGGGAAGGCAGTGGTACTTCAAAGCAACAGCTAATAACTTTAAACTCTCCTTAGCCTGTCCTTAGGCTTGCCAGGACAGAGATTTTTCATCCTGAGGAGCAAAAGGAAAGAGAGGSCGGTCTTCAAGAGGAGACACTCAGCGGCAAACGACAGATCTATAAATTGCTTTCCCTTCTGTTTTCTGTTGGTGCCTCTCTGCCTATGGATGCGCTGCTGTCTTTTGGGGACCGCTCTGAAAAGCCGAGCTGGCTGGTGGTTATCTGCACCAAACAAGGTGTTCCAGGGAAGCTGGGTAATTGTTCATGAATTTGAGTTCATTTTATCTATTTTTGACTGGGAAAAATAACAAGATAAATCTTTTCAGACATATTAAATATTTTGAACACATTAGCAGAAGGGAGTTTATGTTTAAAAATCAATGTTATTTTCAGAGGAACTAGAAACTAGGTGATAAAATAATTGTAAAATTAAATAATAATTTGCGTGAGTCAGAAAATCTTGGAGATTATTTTTCAGGTTTATCTCCTTATTTCCATTTTTTTTTTTCTACAGCAATTTTTTTTTTTTTCTCCTAGAGGTTTTGGATCATCTAGCACCAGTAAACCTAACCTTCTAGCAGGCATCCTCTGTGTGAGCTTCTCTTATTTCCAAAATCAGGAATAATGATACTGACCTGTCTTCTAAAGTGCTTAGAGATGTGCTGATGGGACGTGCTATTGGACAACAGTTTGTGTGTGTGTGTGTGTTTGTTTTTAAAACTATGCACTTGCTTTTTTTACCAGTGGTTTGCCACCAGTTCAGTGGTTTTCCTCCAGGTATTGATATCTCTTTTGCCTTATTTTAGGAAGATTATATTGTCCTTTGACAGATGATGCTCATGGTACATGCACCACCTCCTCTGGAAATCCTTTACCATAATGCATTTTTTTCTGTTTCTTCATGTAACTGTACTTCTTAATATCTGTGAATATCTCCTTTGTCCTGCTGTCTTTTAATTAACTCATCCCAACTGCTGTTTTTATTATGCATCTCTAATACTCTAATTAACACACTGTGCAATATACTGAAGGAAGAAGTTAGTATTTAAGATGCAATAAAGGATGAAAGAAATGATTGCTGAGAAACAAAATAATAAAATCAAAAGTGTGTCTTCCTACACTGACAAAGAAATGCTACTGCTGATGTGATTTCTGTTATTTTTTTTTCTCTTAAATGTATGTTTTGTCTGTAAGATACAAAATGTTTAAAATTTTGTTCTGTGGTATGGGTGTATAAGTCCAAGCTTATAACATAAGTTATTCCTGATTAATAGAAACATTTTCTCTCAATATCCTTCAACTTATAATGTTAAAAAGAATCCCAGCTCTTCACCAGGAAAACTTGTCTAATGTTTTGTCCTTGTCTTTTGCCTTTCACTTTTTAATTTTTTTCTTCTTTCTAGTCAGTTAAAGCGTGTTCAGTTTTTATCCTTCTGCTGACTGGTTTGTTTGTTTTGTTTTTCTATGATGTTATTTTTGCCCATCTGTTCTATATGTGACCTAACTAGCCATGCATATTGTATGTATCCTGATGAGAGATTTATGTTTTCCAAAAGGAAAATTAGTTGTAAGAATACTTCAAGAGGCCTAGCATGAAGATTAACTGCTCCAAGAGCACAATAATCAGACTTGAGAGTTTTCTTCCTCTTAGGCTCCCCTTCCGGTTCATGCTTTTTTCCTGCTGTCTTTCCTTTGCTTACCCTTTATAGACTTCTCTTTTTCTTTCTTTAACAGGTGGTCTCTGCATAGCTCAGTCTCTGAAGATCCCGCAGGATCGCAAAGACAAGACCATCGACTTCGATAAAATTATCAAGCAGCTTCTAGAAACTCCTAATGCCAGGGCCATTGTTATTTTTGCCAACGATGAGGACATAAAGTAAGGATGATTAAGGAAATTTATTTGTTTTATAGACATACATAAAAGAGAAAGCAAGTAATAATACAAATAATTATGCACAAACAATTATGCGGTAAAAATACCGCAGGAAGAGGGAGTTTACACTTTGTCACAGCAGTGAGGAAAGGGAGTGCTGCACAAGGTCTGAACAATTTTCSTGTGACTCCAAACAACGTCATAAGATTACTCATGCATTTGATGGCAGACTTGACCTTACTTCTCAAAAAGACATCGTGCCTCTCCTCATATTAGCAATACTGTGTATTATTTATTACTACAGGCAGTTTTAGGGCAAAAAAATAGCTACTAGTGATAAAAGGGCTTGTGTGGTCAAGGTTAAATCACATACAGATACCATTTACTCTTAAAATAATAGCTTAAAAKGGTATGACTTGCATTTTTTTCTAGTCTTTCTTATATCTTCTCTGTCTACGACTTTTAAATTAGCTTGAAGTTTTGATTTGTATACCCCTGAGCGGCTCAGTTGTGTCGAACAATACCAACAAGAAGTTAAGATAAAGTTTCAGTAAAATCAATGGCAACATTTTAAGTTTTAGTGGAATCAGGATTTTATTCTTAATATACAAAGAGATTTAAACAAATGAGTCAGTCTGTGTTGCATGGATCATGACAACCATTGTGAAATTTGTAGACTCTGTTATTTACAGGAATATGCCTTTTCTGTTCATTCTGCAGTCTTGCAACATGCTATTTTTACTAAGCAATTAAATGCTTCAGTTAAATTTTTTATGAAGAAAATGTTCTTTTCTACAGGCAGATCCTTGCAGCCGCTAAAAGGGCAGATCAAGTTGGTCACTTTCTTTGGGTGGGCTCAGACACTTGGGGTTCCAAAGTGAGTCCGTTAATTCAGCAAGAAGATGTTGCTGAGGGAGCAATCACCATTCTGCCCAAGAGAGCAACCATAGAAGGTAAGAGCTCTTTCTCATTGTCACAGCTGCTCACCTTTTTTCTTCCTATTTCACGAATCTCCAGTGTTACAAAATTGATTGTCTATATATTCTGATGTATTTTTTGTGAATAAATATGTAGAGATAAAATGGTAATATTAAAAAGATCAATAGGTAAGATAAAATTAGTATAAAATTAAGTTTTCATCACCTGAGATTTTCCTTTATGTATTCCTTATCTGAAAGCTGTGTTATAGCCACAGTTGAAAACCTACCAGCAGTTATTCATTAAAAGTATGCTTTCAGATCTTATTTTAAGGTTAGCTAATAGCACAAGGCCCTTATCGCGTAAAGTAAAATAAAATGTTCTTAATGTATAATATGTGTACGTATGAAGGATAGGAAGGAAAAATCTGTTGCAATTTACATGTCACTTGTTATTCAGTGAATGTGGTTCCTACTGAAGCAGTAAAAATTAATTTTCAGATGAGTAGTGTTACATTTTAACTTAAGTTAAATATCATTCAGATCAAACATTACATGTATTTTATATAATTTACTAATATTCTTCATACAATACATATTTGTACATACACAAGTGTATAAAAATGTATGGACTTTTTATTTTCTCTACATAAGTACTTCCTTTCTCATAATTTCCTTTTTTTCCTGAAGTCTTTATTTTCTGGTCCTTCTTCCATTTGCTATCCCCTTTGTCTGCACAGGTGCATGAAATTACAAATGGCTTCCTTCAGGGCAAACCAAAACTGCTGATTAGAATCTGTTCTCCTTTAATGTGAGAAGAAAAATTCTGTGCAAGGGAGACGAAAGTGTTGAAAAAGGATCTCCTCTGCTAGTATGTGGCTTTGTGTTCCTCATCTGTCAGACCRGGTCTCCACAGAGTCTTTGGAACATATTTCATGTCTTAAAATAAGCTCTAGTGTCTTCAATCACAGGGAGACCATATAGTTGGATTCTCTTTTACGGTGTCTACGCTATTACCTTATTGATTATTCTTCACAAATCTATAATATGCTTCATCCTTTTATATTTTTGAGGTATTGGAGGCATTTTTGCATGGTATGTTTCTGTAGTGGCATAAAGTTGATAGACAATTAACTGATCATTTTTTTTCCAGGAATATCATTTTTCCATTTAAAAAAAAAAGGTATTTTAATTATCCTTTCATACCATCTGTGTTCATCCTTGAGGGTTTCTGACCTCGAAACTAAAGGTCTACTAGCAGTACACACACAGACATATAAAACTTTTCCCAGTTTACTTGTTTTAGAATATATTCYTCTTATATTACCCAATAAGCACATTTTATATAAGGGAAATATGTCATTTCCTTTTGGAAACACTGTGGTGACTGCAGAACAGAAGAGTTTGGGTGCAGTAGGTTTGTAAATCTTCAAACCTTCGTGATTTAAACATCAGCAAATTCAGTGTCTCTGCAAAGAACTGTTTCCATTGAGCTCTCAATTTATTCAATATATGAAATTAGATAGTTAATCAGTACAAAATGCAACTAAACAGTTATAGGTATGTAGATTACATGACTATTTGAATTTGTGATATTTAAATTATATGTGTATGTGTATTCAAGAACTGATACCATATGGACAGATACATATTTGGGGGTTCATGAGTTGCGTGTTATTCTCAGAAAGGGAAAAACACTCAGAAAACAACAACAAAAAATTGTGGTATTAACTGAGGTGCAAAGTAAAAATATACTAGAATAACGGTTACAATGTCAATAGCAAATGCTCCTGAATCCTTTGTAMCTGCTCAGTAAGGTTCAGGCTGGTCCTTACCTTTTTCAATCCTGTTCATCCATCTCTAATTACCATCTGTAYCTGCCATCTGCTTAGTCCTATTAGGAGGAAAGAGTAAAGAGAGGGTAAAGAATGCAGAGCAAATTCCTGTTCTCCTGTGCAGTAATTTTGGTATTGTCCTCYACTGGCAGACTTCTTAGCACTATCCTAGGAACTGTTTTGCTTTGTAGGAAGCATTTTTCCAGAACCACGCATCTTTCAGTCAGACACCATTTCTAGTTCATCCACTGGGAGAATTTTTCAGTGAAATCTCTTACAGGAAGCAAGTAATCTTTACATATTAGTATCTTTTTGTCTTGTGAAGCTATTATCCTTTTGGATCATCTTTCTTGCACTTAGACTACTGTAATTTGTTTTGTTTTTCTGTTGTAATTTCATTTGGCTACAAATCCAAGAGAACAGGAACTGTATATCTTAATGTCATTCTTTTATCATCAAGCAATGAACATCTGCCCCTTAAAATTTAGTAATGCATTTCTTTTGATGAATACATAAAATAAATAAGGCTTGGTTATTTCTTCTCCCCTCCAGCCCCACTCTAAAGTGATGGAAACAAACTCAGTTAGCAAAAGGGAAGTGCATTTTCCTTAAAGGAACAAATCTGGGGCAGTATCATAGTCTGGCGCTGTCTCTTCATGTAGTGCTCTGCAGCAAGGTTGCCTCCTGCCCCCACAGCTCAAGGTTACAGTTCAAGAAAACAGGTAAACATCAGCTTAAACCCTGCTGAGGTTGGTGAGGCTTAAGAATTGAAATAACTGTTACTGTAGAGGTAAATAAGGATCCTCGAGACTATCTTAATTTTATTTCTTAAGTTTTAAATAGTACTTACTGTGCATTAGAAAAAAATTCCTAACAAACTYTGTTGGAAGCAGCTCTGTAGCCACTAATTCTAGAGCTGTTGCTGATGATGGAATAATACCATACCTTTATCTTAAATATGTGATTCCGCTAGCCTCTGCTCAAAGCTAAGAGAAAAATTCTAGTCTAATAAACCAAAAAGTGTTAAATTTCATTGAAAATTAATGTGGCAACCTTGTATATGTGATACCCTTTGTATTATTAAACATGTAAAGTCTGTTGTTTATATAAGTCATAAACTGAAACAGAAAAAAAAATACATTTCGTATAATGTTTTCCGCTCTAGACACACACTTTAAATGCAAATGTGTTATTGTATTCCGTTGTCTACGCATCTGCAATTTGAAGTGCGCTCCCCATTTCTCAGSACTGGGTATCCTGGTAACCTGCGACTCCACTGGGAGTTTAAACCCTTCAATTGCCCRTGTAGTCAGGCCCCAGGTAGGCAGTTACTCGTCTGGATACCGAATGCCACTCTCAGGATAAATTTTGCTTTGCATTAGTCCCGTGGGATGATTTGGGAAATCATCACACGAACCAAATTCATTCATCTTAAGTCAATCTTAATACAGCCCGCTTGTGTTTGATGTAATTATGCTGGCTGAAGTTGCATCTTATTTGCATAATTGCAGTAGACAGTGAGCCAGAGGAAGTGCACACTTAAATAGTAATCACTTCATAAAAACTTGTGTTGGAAACAGGCTTTATAGCCAGCTTCAACCAAGTATCAACTGAACTGAAAAGCTTTCCAAGGTTTGTAAGGAAAAAGGCAGAGTATTTATTTCTGGAAGAGCTATTGTGGCAGAATACTGTATTTTGGTTATTGTTGCTTTTGTGGCTCAAGCTCTCCATCACTGTCCAGCAATACTTCTTCAGCAAAGGCAGTGTCACAGATTGAATCTTTTCCAGGGCTTTGTAATTAGCTTCTAAAGCTTTCTCTCTGTATCCCTTGGGCCTTGAACTSTGTTTTTAAGACTGAGATGGAAGACTGTAACTTTGGGTGACGTTTTGTTCTGGGCTGCWCTGCTGGTGTGCCCGTCCTGCTATGAGAGCCTGCTGAGGGGCAATTTGTTCAGACCTGCCCTGGGTTCTCCCATGTTTCGTGCCGAATCTTGTTTCCTCTTGCCCGTGTTCACGCAGGTCCCGTTGGGATTGCAGGAGCACAGAGCRGGCAGCAAAGGCAGCCCAGGATGCGGCCAGGCCGGGGGCTCGGCTGAGCRCTACCGGCGCATGGGCCCTTCATGGGGCATGTTTAGGAAGCCAGGCATCATGTGGTGCTGCTTTTTCTRTGTTCTTTCATGCACTGCCAGTTTGAAGCTTCCTCATGAAAAGTGCAGCACAATTAAATGTTGGCTTCAATACCACTCTGCGGTGATGCAGTCTCCTGAGATTGATAGATATGGTAATRCTGTTGAGGTTCAGCCAAATAGGGCCTGTTCTCCAATTGTAGAAAGAAATTGTATATTCACTGGTGTTTCAGTAGCAGTGCAGCGCTTAACTTTAAAAGGTTGAAAAGGAGGCTTTGGGGAGAGGTTTAGTAAGTTCAAAGAGCCAGTAGCTTAAGGGAAGCATTATTTTTTCATATGCAGATATAGGAAAGTTGAGCAACACAGTTTAGAAAGTTACAAATTAATTTTTGTAGTTTCCTTTTAACTTAAAACATTGAAGCTTTCTTTTCTTCTTTTGTTTAAGAGTCTCTTTAACTATTAGTCGCTCAGAAATAAAATGTCAAACGTGATCTTTGTACCGCTGCAGACTCAAAGCAAAGTCCTCCTGGAATTCCAAACCTGTGGTTCTGTAAGGAACATGTTCAAAAAATGCACATATTGTTACAGCTCAAAATGCCAACTTCTGTGTGGTTATCGAAACATAATAATTGCACAAGAGTGTTTAGCTAAACATTGCACATTTGACTAGTTTTTGATCAGTTGTTGACTTTTTTTTTGTTTTGCAAGCTTGAAGGTGTAGTCTTTCTAGAACATTAGAGTTGACTACCTTGCTTAATTCAAAATACGGTTTGTGCCAGAAGCAGCACTAGAAAGCAATTTTATCTCAATGGAGTATGAATCAGGATGTTTTCAAAGGGTATTATTACTGCATAATGAAGAACTTTGATGGGAAGTTTAATTGGGCCACCTTTTTGGCCTGTTGAAATAAAAGACCTGTTCTGCTCRTAATAGAGGTACTTCTCTAATTTGAGGCATCTCTCATTCTATGGATATATGCATCTATCTGTGCATCTTTAATATAATATATATACTATCGTTATATTTCTATATTCTCTATATTGCTTCTAGAGCTTGTGTGGGCAGCTCATTGGTGTTTATGTTTAACTGTTACTTCAGAACACTGGAAGGTTTCTTGGAGGCCGATCTTGAGACACGTGTTGTCCTCCCTTCCTGAACTGTTGGCACAGTAAAAAGGCAAAGTCTATAGGTAAAAATRTATCTAAACAGTGATCAACAGCTAAATACAGTTAGTGGATTTTGTGACTTATCCATGTTCTAAATAGCAGTAAATAGCAATATTTTTCTAATTGATCTGCTCCTGAAGTTTTCTGTTGGTCGTGGTCAGGCAGGGCATGTCCACCCAGAAAGGCTCCTTCACAAGGAGCTTTATTTTTAGAAAGCAGTCTGCTGCTGTGTGCCAAATCCTGATGGGCGTGTGATGTGGTAAGAAATTCCAAGTGTTCTTCTGAAGGCTTGCTCTGCGCAGAAGGCACTAACGGGTATACTAGATCAGAGAGGGTTTGCAAGGAAGTGTTTCTTCCTCCACACTGGAGACAGCCATATGGCTCCTTTCCAGCATTTCTGCAAGGAAGCAGAGCCAAAGGCAGCTTAGACTGGCACAAGAACTTTCCATCCTTGGGGAACGTGTAGAGCTGCATGTGAATAGCACACTGGGAAGCACGTGAGGAAGGCAAAGACTGTATCCTATAGGTATAAAGTCCCCAAAATATCCCTTTAAGAAATTATGTTTGCTRAAAAACATTAGCCTCTGGTTTTGTTATCACTGAGAGTTGCAAGACTCATTGATTTGATAAGAATTCATTTTCTATTTTTTTGCAAAATTGGATGAATTTCCAAAATCTAYAGTTTATCTAGGAATATTTAATGATTAGAAGTTCCCCTAATTCTTAGTCTTTAGGGAAGGCTGTTGGATAACATCAAAATGTTAAGAAGAGTGCTGACTACATGCAGAAAGACTTTTCACAAATCCCATGATATTAAAAGCTACACAGGAATTTGGTGCTGTGTTGTTCTATGTCAGTTGCTGCAGGACGCTGGCTTAGGTTTATTATGCAATGCAGTTTTCTAGGTCTGGCAGTAAGCAGTGCTCAATGAGACTATTGATACTGGAGTTTCATTTGAGTTTTCAAGGGTATCTTTTTTTTTTTTTTTTGAAATTGAATGTTGTGGGGATGATGAAGCTGAGTGGATCTCACCTGACATGAATGCAGCTTCTGGAGCAGAGTTTGGTCTTGGAGAATTGTAAAAATATTGTTTCAGTTTGTCATTCTCTTTAGGTGTAGAGATGCTAGAAAGACAAGCCGAGAATCACCTTCTCCTGCTCCTTTAGAGAAGGATTGGCACCAGTAGTGTACCACACACAGCACCCACGTTATTTCTGACTCCTTTACTTGATCCACCAAGCTGAAGAAGCTGAAGCAACGTTACAGTACTGTGCTAACAGCAGAAGAGCTGTCGCTGCTGGAAGGGAGGAGTGGGAGAAAGGGATTAAGGCATGTGGGAGCAGAGGGATAAGGTGGTTCTGTAGCCACCCAAAGCTTTGCATTACATCTGTGTATGTCGCTGTCAAGGATGTAGAGGGAGAGCAGAGAGCTCCCCTCTGCTGTTTGCTGGCAAGTTGCTTCTAGCCTGATATTTGTAACGCTATTAATTCAGATTTTTAACACATTTTCCTACTTCAAAAGAAGCCTATTAGTAGCATACTTATTTTGCCATTTGTATTTCACATATCCTTCATGCCTTATTCTTCTCCTAGCCTAAAGAGGCTAGGAATTACAGGAGCTCTGAACTTGTCTCAATTTTTGATTAAAAAAAATTGTGAATGATTCCAAATACCTGATTTAAAAATACAGTTCAGCATGAGGGATGGTGACTACAGTATGTTGCTAATGAAACAGATTTTTTCATCTCTAATGTGCTGTTTTAGCCAAAGGTAATAACAAGAATTAATTTATTTCATAGAATATGTAACAGATATGTCCAGTCCACTGTCTGGTGGGCTACCAAAAACTGCAAACCAGACAGTCCAAAATGGCTCTTGAGCTGAAGGACTTCAGGGTTTCTTGTAATAAATAGTCACATTTGCAACAAATATAGACTCAAATATAGACTTTGGGATTAGACCCGTGGATAGTAGATGACTTTACTTTCCCCTGCAATTATTGCAGTATTTTAATTTATGGAGCTTCAGACTCTGAAGTTGGGGCAGTAAAACACAGAATACAAATACAATCTGCTTGTACCATAAAGTGATGGAAGAAATAAAAGATTCGGTTATCAGTCTTTTCTACAAGAATTGTTCTGTAGAACAAGAAATTAAAATAACATTAATATATTAGAAATTTAAAGGAAAGAAACAAGATCCCCTTGCCATCTGCTACGTAACTACCAAGGTAGCCCAGTGGCACAGCATCTATGCAGGGGAGGGAAGAAGCCAAGAGTCTCCTCGTTGCAGAGCTGGACAGGCCCTCCTCGTTGTAACCATCAAAACCAGCATCTCTGTCTATGTGCAGCTCGTGTAGGTCATGAACAAGACAGGTCTTATTAGCAAAGAAGAGGTGAGATATTAAACATGCCTCAGAGCACCCATCCAGAAGAGTCACTTTGTTATTGTGTTTCATTGAATTGATCTGTGCTATTGAACAGGCAGATATATATTTACAGGGGTTCAGTGTTCATCTGTCCTGCTCCTTGAAGAAACTGCATATGTATTTTCAGAAATGTGTATTAAATTTTCATGTGGTGTTTATTCACATATGTTAGATCCTCTACCAAGATAACATTGTGTAATATATTTATAGTAACACATTATTTYCACTCCGGTAGGTTTAAATTCATGCATTTCGGCTTTTTTTTTTTATGTTATCAGCTATTTACCATTACGCTTTTAATTTGTTTATTATTCTGCTTATGGTTCATTCTTTTCTGGTTTTACAATATATTGAGAGCAAAAGTTACTAAATTCTCACTTTTTTTTTTCCTGGCTATGTAATTTAAAAAGACTTTCTCTTTAGGACACTTAAAATTAGTATTTGAAGTCTCCCATTACTCACTTGCTCTCTACTTTAGCAAGCCTGCAAAGAAATACTTCTTCACACTCTCTTAAGTAAAGCAAAAAGTATTGGAGTAAAAAGCCAATATGATGTGTGTGTTTACAAGTCAGCAAATGAATATGCTTATATTAAACACTAAAACTATTTTTGCTGTATGTATTAATTTTCTTAGCTTTGGTGTTTTCCTGCAAGAGTAGATAGTGATTACTTTCATAATTCTTGTCATGCATATTCAGAGCATCCTGGACTTCTGAGGGCTCCAGCTTTCCATCTCCATAATCTTTGAGCTTCTGGACTGTTAAATGAACTGGCCTGTGGTGCATGGAGCATTTCTCCTTGCAAACAGTGTGTGTTAGAGCTGGCTTCTGCAAGGAAGCCTTTATAGGTTTCCTGCAGTTCATGGCCAAGCCCTWTGTGTGCTGGAAGATAACTCATATTGTTACCTGACATTTTCTCTTGTAGTAAACTCTCTTCTGATTGTTGTTTTCAGCTTTTCTCTCCCACAATCACCCTGATAATGTTACTTAATCGTTAATTTTTTTTCTTGCCTGCTCTCTGGCCGTTAGACCTGTATGTCTCTGCAGATTATTGCTGTGCTGCCAGCTTGGTTTGGATGAACACCAGTTTGTTGTGAAGCCTGCTGCTGTGTGTCCAGCTCCTCTGCCGGCTGAGCTAAGGAGTGCTGGGCTCTCCTTGGGCACCTCTGCTCTTACCAGGCAAAAGCCATGGTCTTCTGTTTACAGTGCCTGTGTATTTGCCATTAAATGGGCCAAGAGCTCCCATGTAGGACTCTAGTCAGGCAGTTTTTCATATCTTCAGCCTTTCCTCCCAGACAACTAAGACAGAAGAATTATATACAATTAATATAGTAATTATGTAAGATATTTTTAGTAAGTATGATGAGAATACTAAAGGTTTCTTCTAATCCAATAATCAAAAATACAGGAAACAAAAATAGAAAAACAAGTTTAGAAACATACCCTTCTACTGCTCTCTGCAGCTCTGCTTGTAATTCAGCAATAGCTTGTTATACATCTTCCTGATGTATTTTGCCCTTCTCCAAAATAATGGTTAGAATTTGTAAGAAAGAAATTGAAAGGAAATAATTTCAAATTGATTATATTGATTATTTAATCTTAATCTTTGTGATTAAGATTGTAAGAATGAAACTGAAAGGAAATAATTTCAAATTGATTATATTGGTTATTTAATCTTAATCTTTGTGATTAAGATTAAACTTAACTAAAGTTAGTCTTCATCTCTTACACCGATAATTTCCACCTATCATGTATAGGCTTAGTTATATTCTTCTACGTAAGTGCAGTATCAAAGCCTTTAAAATCTCTTAAGACTCAAAAGAGTAAGCTGGGATCTCAGCTCATCTCCATTTTTGATATATGTGCAAAAGCATCAGTAACATCAGTATGAGGGTAAGCTTTCAGCAGATATTTCTCTCGGTGTTCACTGAGGTTAACTTACTCTTAAATAATCTTTAATTGCTTTAAGCTCTTTTAATGAACAATTACTTTCAGTCTTTGTTTTCAAATTTTATCGGTATTTCTCAGTTTAATGACTGTTTTGTATAGTCAAAATCTCAGAAGAAAAGTATTTTACTATTCTAAGTTAATGACATTTGAAAATTATTGAAATCCCTTCTGCTTTGCAGTGTAGGTCCACTACATCCTCCTCTTCATCTTTGTTACTGAAGATACTTGGATGGGAACTGTTAATTTGTCGGATTTGTCCCTTAGCTTGTAATACGTGCAACTTGCTGAGAGTTGCCTTACCCCTGTAAAAGGGAGCCAGGGAGAACAGGAAAATGGTTGGGGTATCATGGAAGAAAAGTGTTGAACCCTCTTTTTTTGTTGTATTAATATAGATAGTAATACACAACTGAGGCATCAGCTTAAAGGAAAACAAAATCCCAAAGTTGAATGTGGGATAGTTGCTTCTGAAGAAATCATTGGAGTAATTGCTGGCCAGGAGACATGTGGTAGCTGCTTTGTGTGCAGAAATGACTAAAGGCCCTCATAAATTTGCATTACTTGTTACGAGAAATGGCTTCTAAAATTCAACTATAATAAACAGCTATTTAAGTAAGAATCTAAGTAGTGAAATAGCCGCTTTGCAAAATTTTTCTGGAGATTTAGTAGATTTATTGAGAGAGAGAGAGAGAGAGAGAGAGAGAGAGAAAAAAAACATGAAGGAATAAAGGCAGATTAGATAGAACTGTGTTTTTGTGCCTAACTGTTGGTATGGGTTTTATATATAATGAAACAGTATACAACTTACAAAGCCTGTTGACTGGTATGCTATGTAAATGGTAGATGTAAACTGGAGTGTTTGCAAGAAAATTCTTAGTGTTATTTTGCTGAAGCTTATTTTATTTCAGATATTTATATTTTATCTCATACTC
Source organism: Nothoprocta perdicaria (assembly GCF_003342845.1). Lineage (NCBI taxonomy): Eukaryota > Metazoa > Chordata > Aves > Tinamiformes > Tinamidae > Nothoprocta > Nothoprocta perdicaria. The sequence goes on from NW_020454760.1 coordinate 1,250,682, forward strand.
TGTAAATTTTTATATGTCTAGTAGGTTACCAGCAGTTTGCTTACACAGGACACAAATACAAATTTTAATACCATATTACAGCAACTTTAATTTGTGGATTTAAATTGGTGTGCTTTATGTAAAATCTGCAAATCTAAATCACACCTGAAGTCATGCTTTAATGTCTCCTTAGAATTTAAATTATGTTTCTAGCTTTGGCAATTATTTAAAATGCTGATGTGTCAATCCCCAAGGAGAGAATACTTGTCTCAAGTATTACCACTTGAAATTTTGGGAAGCCACACAGATGTTCATCTGCTCRTTATGGAAATAATGTATTTAGTTAATGTGTTGCTATGAAGAGAGGGGAATACAAATTATCTTGCAACTTGAGAGTCGTTTAAAAGTTTACTTAAGAGTGTTTTATTCATTTCTACTAAGACACTTCTTACTGTGGGGGTCCTCTGAACCTCCATTATGTTTGAAAGCCTTTCTGTAGGTTCCTCCGTATGCCCARCTCTAGTAAAGGCTGCACTGTTGCGTTTCCTAGAAGCTCTTCTCTCACTGATGCTCAGCTTCTGGGCATGATTGTCTGCAGAAAGAAGTAGCCTTATGTTAAGTAGGATTTTTAAAGAACATTGTTAGTCTCATTAGCCAACATTACCAAGTCCGCAGCAGCACCTATCAGTGTCTGCTGCAGTGCATGCGTGTAGAAGTATCTGTGTGTGTGTGTGTGTGTGTGTGTGTGTAAGTGTGGGCCTGTGTACATACTTAAAGAGCATGTGAATGTGTCTACACAGATTTTCCTGTTGACATGGTAACACTTTAGATACACACACTCATAAAAGTAAATCAGCAAGAGAATATGAACTCCCTACTGAAGGAATTTAATACATTATAAATATATCTGAAAACCAGTAAATTCTGCATTTTGGGGAATGACTGACGCATGAGAGTGGTGAGGGAAAAAACTCAGCTCTTCTCGCCCTATCTTATTACAGAGTAGAGGTTCGAWTCTTACATTATTCTTCCACTTCCAGTGCGCACAGGAAGAGGATGATTTCTTTTTGTATTTTGTTTCCTGAGAATGAGCATCCGTGCAGCTGAGCATTTTTGTACATTGATTTGAAGTATGCAGATCAGAAGGGCACAGCTGGTAGGGCTAGATATTTACCTTGATCGTAGTTATTTATGGCTTTCAAAGTTAGAATTTAAGTCATGTGTCACAGAATGATGGAAAACTAGCTTTTGTGTGGCATCACTGTCACTCCTGTTCTTGCTACTTCTATCAAGTTAGAGCACGTGTACAGTGTTACAGTTTAGTTTAAGCTTTTGGATGGTTTCACAGCTCTTCAAAAGGCCATGCTGCTAAACTCCACTCTTTCCTGATGCAATGCTGGAATGAGTGACTGCAGCCCCATGATAATGGGTTCTTTCATTTCCTCTTTTTTTTTTTTTTTATTATTTATTTATTTATTTTTTTATTTACATGTGGTGACTATTTTCTTAACCTGTTAATCATGTTTTAGTGTTACACTGATCATTGTATCATAAGATCCAGAGCGATTTCKTTATACTTTTGTTAAAGTATGCATGCAGAAAGACATGAATTACTAGGAGAGAGATGTTTTGCTTCTCCATGTATTTTTAAAGCTGTTCTGTTTGGTCTGATTCTGGTCAGTCTTTCTCAACAGATGCAGACATTAGCAAGAGTGTTTTATAAGAGCAGCATTTACCCTTGGCTGAGACAGYGCTTACTGTGCTTCATAGAGAAGTTATTCATTCCAGCAGCAGGAGTCCCTGGAATGAGAAAGAAGGWATTCGCTCAGGAGAGAGCACAGAATGCATTAAACAGTACAGGTGACTTGCATTAGTTTCAGCTCAAAATGTCCCTCTGTGGTTTAAAATGCAARGATTTTAGGCATTATAAAGTCTCTAGTTGTTAGGGGAAGAGGAGGACAACTCTCCCTTAACAATTCTTGATGTTCGGTGCTGGGATTAAGTTTTCTTTCCTAATTATAAAGAAATAGGCCCCTGTGGATTAAAACACTTCCTCTTGCTTTGATAAGAGGACCTACCTACCTGGAGGCATCAAAGAACCGTATCAGCAAGAAAAACCTTGGGCACTAGATGCCCAGAGCTTGTTCCTTATTGTGTCAGTGTGTGTCCGTGTGTCCCCAGTGCCTGTTAGAGCAGACATCTGACTCCTGGTTGGGGCCATGGTCTTGGTAAGGCATTAAAATAACAAACAGTAGAAATAAATTTAGGTTTCTCTGTTAAGCCATTACATTGAAATAAATGGGAGCTCTGTGGAAGTAAGAAGTGCCTGAGGGCCATAAAATGTGGAATAATGAATAATAATATACTTGTATATTAACCTTTCTGTTACAGTGCTGTCTAGACAATACCTAGGTCATGGCCTCACTGTCATAGCAGCTGTATATTTTTAGAAAAACTCATGATAATGATACTTAGCCATTGACTTTTACAGTAAAGCTTTATAGCTTAAATCTCAGATTTGCCCTAAGCATGTCAAGCATAATTTCTTTCTACATACTTTATGTACTCTATATSAAAAAACACGTGAAACATGCAACATGAACAAAAATAATCTTTTTTAAATCTACCTTGTAGCAAATAATAAAAAAGGAAAATAAATGTAAAGCATATTTATGGCATACTATAAAAGAAAATACAAAAGAAACACTCAATGGTATGGCTTTTTTCTGGTAAGGAGGTCTGGAAACTACCTTAGTACTTTCATAAAACTATGTAGTGTATGACATAGGCAGCATCATAAAATTGGAGAAAATACTGGGTGCCTCTAGAATTGACCTTACCAGTCCACATCTTTTATCCTAGATTTAATGTCACTAAATTAAGCTGTTTTGGCCCAAGTGCTGAAGAAATCAGAAGACTGTTTGAGAGTAGCTTTCAACTTACTCTGTTTAACTATCCATCATGACTCTTGACATACTTTGGACAAAATAGAGAACATAAAGATACTGCTCATGTAAAATTGGGTCAATATGTTATGCTTGCTTACAAACCACATTACGTGTGAATGAAAACATTTCAGTCACAAAAGAAAAATACTGATTAGGTCAACAACTTTGTTTTGAATTAGACTTGACTGTTTTCCTTATTAAATAACAACTGCCTTTATTCCACCAGTCCTGTAAGTTACTGCTGACACATGAAATAAACATTTTGTAGTGTGTATAATAAACAAGAAGTGATACAGAAAAAAACCTAGTTCATTCATGCCAATAAAATCTTAGCATAGTGATATTCATGAACCAGGCCACGTTTTTAAACATGGAGCTGCAGAGATTGCTTTCTGCTATTTTTGCAATTTGCAATTTGGCTGCTGTTGGTTTAGCACTGAATGCTGGCTGAGGCATTTTTATCTTTTCCTAAGGAGCTGTTTAGTTTTCTGCCCATGTCATTGTGTCCCCAGGTGCCYGTGGGCAGCAGGAAGGCCCCTGAGGAGGGCAGAGCCAGGCAGGGATGTGCAGGGAGCACCTTGCATCGCTGCCTGGCCCAATCCCATGGGAAGCACCATGGCTGCGAGGCTGCCTCTGTCTCCACAGTGCAGCTCCCCACGGAAATCTGCATCGCTGGCCGTGGAGCTCGGAAGCACAGGTAGTTCCCTTGGCCCTCTCTGCCAGTGAAAATGAATTATTCTCTTGGTCAAAAAATGATCGACAAGTAATATCACATTGGAAAGAGAGGCACGAGATTTAATATTACAGAGAAATCAGTTGTTGTGATGGTGGTTTGTTTATTTGCTTGTTTTTTGGTCAAAAGTCAGCCTCATTTCCCACTGTAAGAATCAAACTGCTGTTTTAGGTATTTCAAATTTTGTCAGGACTGTGGCAGTTTTCTTTATTTCTTAGTTAATAGCATATGCTGCTTTCTCAGAGATCTAAGAAATAGTTTTGAAAACTGATGGCATGGTTGGACCACTATGGATGTTTCCTAGGGCAACGTTGCACATCCTGTTAGGAAATCGTTGATTATTGACTGGTGTTCAGCGTAAAGTTGGATGACTAATAGTAACAGTTATCACAGAATGAAATGTCTAGATATATCCGTATATCACGTACAGAGCAAACTGCAGCTGAAACATAGGAATGAGCAAAGGTATTTGGGCTTTGTACAAGTAGAGGCGAGTGAGAGTCCTTCCCCTCGCCCAGGGATCTCCAATCATCCCTAATGCTTTTGAACATGTGTTTTATCTTCTCTTTCTCTCCCCCTGCTCCCTTTTCTTTAAGTCTTTTTTTTTTTTTTTTTTTCGCTGTGTAGGTAATTTACATATTAATCCCCCTGGGTAGAAAATAAATGAACCCATTAGGTTCTATCATCTCTCTATGTGTAGATATAATGAATTAATCAAATCACTGATCTGTAAAGTAAAAACAGATTTACTTTCATTATTAAAATATTGTAAAATAACTATTACTCTTTGTGGCATTTTCTGGAGAAAAAAAGTAATTTCCGAGGTATGACATACGAGAGACACTCAAATATTGCTAAAATGTGCTATACAAGAGTAATACTTTGCCATGGATAAGAGTAAAAAGTGATTATTCTTTCTTTTACATACAAGTATGCTGCTTCTGTACTTGGGTCATCTAATTCCTTGAGTCCCTGAAGCCAAAATTGTTACTCTTACATTTAATATTGTGCCTGCAAGTTGTCTCATTGACTTCATTTTAAAAAAAAAAAGAAAAAAAAAAAGAAATCGATCTTAAGCATAGGCTTAAGTCTGTCGTTAATGCAGAGAATGTTTTTGCCTATATGTCAATTTTAATATGATTTTTAATCACATTAATTCAAAAAGAGATAGGTAATTAAGATGTCCTGCTACAATATGGTTGGTTTTGATAGAATTGTCTGTGTTTGTAGGACAGCTTCGTAGTATGGTAGAAGTATGGAAATGGTGCCGGCTATAGAGATTTAAGACAGAAAACTTTCTCCCCCTGCAGCAGAAACATCCTTTGTATTTTTGCATTTTTGATGCAATTGCAAACATTGACTTTTTCTAAGAGATAGGAAATTAGAGGTTGGTTGGAAAAATTGTTGTTAAAAAATTACCTGATACTGGATTCAGCATTAATTGTTGAGAGATTATGGAAGTTCCTTTACTGTTTGAGAAATCTGGGAAAATAATGCATTTATTTTATAGTATATAACTATATATTTTTGTTGCTTGTAATACATAAGTGAAAAAAAATGGTGCAGAAGCTTCAGTTTGCAGACAAACCACTTTGCAGAGACTTTGTAAGACAAGGAAAACTCTCATTTTGCAATGTGTTCCGTGAGCCCCTGTCTCAGGCTGGTCCTGGCAGGGTGTGCTCTGCTTTCAGGCATCACCACCGAGATGCGGGCTCGTCTGCAGGGCAAATTCATGGCTGTAGGAAGAGTCAGTCCCCTGACCACAGGCCACAATGCTGCAGTGAATTGTACAAAGCCAAAAGAGCCCTTGGAAGACTCTAGGTATGCTCCAGTGCTACTGTGAGGAGAAGGGGAGGAAGAGATGGAGTTACCAACAAAATACTGAGTTTATAAAGCWGTAATTACAGTATCTCTGCTCTGTGTGAGAACTGTCACTGGCAGTTCCTCRTGAAGAAGCTCGGCCCCCTTAATCTAGTTAGCAAGAGCAGTGGGCAGTGGCACAGCACGTGGCTGTCTGGGGCATGCGCTGCGCCGTGAGGAACGGCGTGGAGGTGTCGGAGAAGGGAGAGCTGTGGGGCAGCTCCTTGGGCTCAGTGCCTGGCACGGTTTTATGAAGAAAAGAGGTAAGAATGAGCCTGTGCTCGTCAGCAGCTCATGAGATGTGAAGAATGTATGAAGCCAATTTACAAGAATAGATTTTATTCTGCACTGGGAGTATGATCTTTGGGTAGGAAAAAGGCTCAGAGTTGCATGATTGCATTTGAAGCCATTCATATGCAACAAGCTGAAGAAAAAATTGCTACTTTGTGTTCAGATGAAAAGTTTTCATCACATTTAAATTGAAGAAGAAGCTGTCAATTGTTATTATTGGCAAAGATGAACACCTATTATAGTCATGGCTGTTAAAGCTTATATGATATAAATCCTTGTACATTATCTTACAGTAATTACATGGCACAAATCTGCTCAGTACCAGCCTAACCTTATGATTAGTGTTCAAAATACAATAATACTGAAGTATGTAATTACTTTACATTCTCCTCTTTAATAGGAATTTAAATCCTGAAATCATATGATTCCAAGTGTTTGGTTATATCCACCAGCCTAGTTGGTTGCAAGGCAACAATACTGTCACACTGACATAGGCAGCAATTGCTTCTGTGGATTTGAGTTTGAGTTTTTCTTTAATAGTATTTTCCAAGGGTGCTGTAATGGGGCACGTGGGGCAAAGGGGCAGTGGGTGCTGCTTTTCCCAGGCGAGGGCCATGCTGCAGCATCGCCCTGTGTTCACCTCCCTGCTTGAAGTCCCAGTCACTGCCACGGGGCTTCAGAAAGCAAGTACAGTGGAAYAGAGTAAATTTTAATTCCATTTGTCTTTAGGCTCAAATTTGAAGTTAGGTTGTAGTGTATTGATCTGTGGAATTCTTTTATTCTCATTTTGTTTAACTTCTTTCTGAACAGATTACAGAATATAGCTTCTGTTGGCTATATAAACGAGAAAAAAAAAGGCTGTGTGCACATGCACTGATGTATTTATTACCAYGGAAATCATTTCTTTGCCAAACAGACCAGCAAAACCAAAAAATATACTGGGAGAGCAATAAAAAGAAAAATATAGATGGAAGTGAGGTTTCATTTGTTTGCCAGGCAACTGTAAGCCTGAGGCGTGCTGCACCATTTAGCTTGGCAGGAGGTTTCTAATCCTGCAATGCATGGCTTGTCTGAGAGTGCAGTGATCTCTGCTGGTTCTTGCCCTCTCAAGCTGCGGGAAGACCCCGGCGTGTGCCRGGCGCGGTGACCCCCGGCTGGGCGCTGCGCCGCTGACCTTCCCTGGCATTCACCCGTGCCTGCCTTTGTGCCACACTCTCAGGAGAGGCTGCTCCCTTGCACGAATAAAGGTGAAATTGCTGACATCATGCTGCTGCTTGGGTTATAGATCCATTGATTTTTTTTTTTTCTGATTTTTTTTCAGGCTGTAAGAGAGTTACCTCAAGTCTGAAAGACGATAGGTGATAGAATAGTTAAATGCAATGAATTGAAGCAGCATTTCCCAGTGTARTTGGTGAAGAGGTGTTCCTTTAGCATCTTTATTGGGAAAATAAATATTTGTTTCAGAGCTTGCTGTTGTACTGTGCAAAGAAAATCATTTAAAATAAGGCATGACTTCTGAAGGGGTATTGTCTCAAATCATAGGGGCTGATTTGACTTGTTTGCACATAAAAAAAATTGAAAACTTGATAGTGAAAATCCCTGCACTGTGGCAGGTGTGGTTATATTCCAGAAGGTAAGGAACTGTATGATTTTAGAGTACAGTATGAATTCTTCTTGTAGTCCCCTTCTAACCCTCCCTCTCCACTGCCCATTAGTGAGGCTTTGAGTAAGCTTTTTCTTAATGTTAATATAAATTTAAGTACAGTTGTATATTTCTGGAAAAAAAGTCACAAAACCAAAGAAACTGCTTCTATCTAGTTAGTGAGGTGCTAAAGAGAATGAATATGAGTAAGATCCTAGGACTTTACATACTCATAGATGTCATGCAGTTTCCTTCAGAGAACAGAAGTTTATGTACTCAAAACAAAATAAGCCTCAAAACAGGAGCTTCAGGTGTCCTCATGAAATTTCACTGTCGTTGGATTGTTTCTTTTCCGTGCTTTGAATATTGGAGTTGTGTTGTATGTTGCCTTACAGTACTGAAAACAATGTGTGGCTGCACTGAACAACATATATAACAAAACAGATCTCACAAATCTAAGCAGGGGACCTTCCCCCTTTAGAATGTCTAATCCAAGAATCGGATGAATAGCAGTGACTTACAATTGCCTCTTAGAAGTTTTGCTCTCTGAGTATATCTATACCTGCATGAAATCAAATAAAGAGGAAAGCATAAAATACAAGAAAGAGGTGGTGTGTGACCCACATGGCGAGATGAGACTGCACTCTTGGCAGGGGACTGGAGAGGTTAATTATAAAATTACCATGGCATCAAGCTCAGTCTAAAACCATCCACACAATGTAATTTATCTGTGTTCTTTATGAGTATATATCTAATCCACACTTACTGCTTATAATACTTTTTAATATTTATCTCTGTTTTACAGATATTTTACTTATTTTACAGATATTTTACTTATTTTACTTTATTTTACTATAAAAGCTCACAGTTAGTAGCAGAGTGATTTACTTGTAAGGTGCAGTTGATAAGATAAGAAGTACAGCTAATTTCCTTCCTTTCTGTAGTCATCCCTTGTGGATAGATGCGTACCGATGTGTTGTGTATTGCAGAGAATGCAAGCAGCATATTTGTTGTTCATGTTTTGGGAGCTCCTGTAAAGTATGAGCTAGGCCTCAGCTTTTTACTTGTCCCCTTTTCTAGGATTTGATGCCTATTTTACCTCACGTACCCTCGAGAACAACAGAAGGAACGTGTGGTTTGCAGAGTACTGGGAGGAGAACTTCAACTGCAAGTTAACGATCAGTGGATCAAAAAAGGAAGACACAGATCGTAAATGCACAGGTAATTTCTTTCACTTTACYCTTCTCATGCTGCTCTACGTGACCTGCATAGCTGATGCAAGGAGTCTTGGTCAGAGACAGATTGAAAAAATAAATTGAATTTTGGTAGGTTGTTGAGAAAATGGAACAGCAGCACCAGCCTTGCAGGACAAGAGCAGTAGTTGGAGAGAGACAAAATTACGTTCTTGTATTTCTTTTTCTGTTTGTGCATCCAGCAGGAAAATCTGTGGGGAAAAAAGAGTATTTTTTTTCCCAGAAATWCTTTTATTTAAATATAGGGTGGCTGGAGGGTGGGTGAGGGATATCCTTGTTTAAATAAAAGTACAATTTTATAAATTTTATCTTGTGCTTTTGAACATCTGATTTTTAAAATTTAGTGGAAATACTCCCATCAGAATGTATTAGCACAGGATTAAATGTTTAATTTTAGATAAAATTGTTGATTAGATTTTTATTCTGATTTTATTTAAAAACTCAGAGCTAAATATATTCTTGCAGCTTCTGCAGAGCAATATAGAAAATCCAGTGTCTGCGTTTGTAGCTTAGATCTTTCATAGTGTTTTGTTTGAGCACCATTGTTTTCTGATGACTATCGGGTTTGCTCCTCTTTTCCTCTTATGAGCTACCTCTTAACATCCTAAAATTTGAAGTATAAAATTTTCCAGGCAGTTCTGTTTCTAATGACAAGCAGATTCAAGGAATTTGTTTTAGTWAGGACACCGCTAACATGACCATGGAATTGATTTGGAGCTTCTCTTTTTCTTCAGGATAGCACGTTTTTTAAACTAGCTGACAATGTTACACTTCTGCTGAACTCAGTSTGGATAATAATTTTCTGTGAGATTCGTAAAGCAAATTAGGAATTCTTGCATGGTGTACCTGCAGATACTACCAGGTTATCTGGCTATGCTGAGAAGTCAGTGCTAATGGCATATGAAATATACCCAGGGATGTCTCAGTTAAGAATCTGGCTGAAAATTTTTCATTGAAACAACTGGATTTTCATGAATGTTTTGGTTTAATATGGCTGCAGCAATGTTAGGTTTTTAAAGAATTATGAAATGAGTAGCACCACTGTCCTTGTAATGCAGCATGATATAGTTCATTGGACTCAAGTATCAGTTTTGAAAAGAGATGACCTCTTCCTATGCTGCTTGGGCATGTACCTGCTATCAAACGGTTAGTAGAAACAGCAGAATAAGGAGTCAAACCAAGGGGATCTTGTCCATAGAAATATTTCTAAAACTCAAAAATTTGGGGAGTCTGTCCTCAGACTGCTTACTCTGTATCAAGCATTGATTTGAAGTGTAACCACTGTTAGTATGTTGAAATGGAATATTTTCTCAGAGTTTAAAATGTRGTATATGATTTTCAGACATAAAGTTTAACCCTGTTTTTGCCAATAATTTCATTCATTTTAAAGTTGCAAGTCTGGAAGTAAAAAAAGCAGCTTGCTATACTAATAAGAAAGAGACTGATTGATGCATGATGAGATGGCTCAATTAGTTCGAGTTGTGCATTTACAAAAACACTCCTACATTTCCCAGAGGGCTCCCCAAGCTTTATAATTACTTTCCTTAGAAATAGGCAAGCAGTTTCCTGTCTCCATGATCTGAATAGAGCTTGCCTTGACATTAAAAATAGCCAACAATATTACAGACTTTTCACAGGTTTTCCTTAGGGTTTACTGTAGACTTACCAGTCATATTAGTTATCTCCTGTATAAAATAAAGCCATTTTATTATTAAGTCATAAAATATCACAGTCCCTCCCCTCTTCATAGCAATAGTGTTGAATAATGGTGTTCCATTTTGATCAAAGGAAATGAGTTTATAGCACGATATATTTTGCTTTGGTTGAAACTTGATCAATAACTTCATTTGTTTTTTTACCTTGGCTGCTTTTGGTTTCAATTCATGGAGGGCAGTGGGAGTTCTCTGCATAGGAGCAGTGCAGGTACCGGTAGGAATATGTTACCAGTAAGTGCAGCATTTGGAGAACCCCATCTGAAGGTTGGAATTTGACTAGCAGTCATTAAAATACCTTCAAGATAATTGCAGAAAGTGCTACTGTTTATCTTATTTATCTTATTATAGAAGAGGGTGAATCCCTTGCAGTCTGTGCCTTCTGATGTGCATGCTAAGGTGGCATTCTGCCTTCCCTCAGCATAGCTGCAGCAAGTACTTGTTTTTGGATGGCTAGCCATTGAACTGGAGCATCACATTATAGCTAGACACTGCACCAAGTGACTTGCAGTGGCCTCGGACATCCCTCTACTCTTGTACAAACTGAAGTAAATTGTGCATCAGAAAAAGCATTAATGTTGAATTATATTGCCAGTATGAGATTCTTAATGTCCCACTGATGTAATAATATTATGAACGATCATCATCACTCTTTTTAAAATTTGATTGATAATTTGTAGTGCAGTGAGGTACTGGGCTATGGGCCATCAGTTTGACAGGAGTGGAGTTTGCAGAGTGCACGTGTGAGACGGGAAGCTCCTCCTCAGCTGAAGCTGTTGCACTTAATGATTCCCTGTTCACTGGGAAGTTAGAATAAAACTGAAAACATACTATTTTTCTATTAAATTCTGTAAGTTGTTAGGGAGGAAGYGAGCACTGACTTTGGTAATTCATATCAAAGAAGTCAAGTGGCTTCAGATTTGTATTTCCTGAGCCTGTGTGTGTGGTTTACGACTATGAATATTAGACATACTTGTAACAACTTACATCTGTTTAGCACATATTTTCAGAAAAGCTGTTTGAATTACATGTGTCTTAGTAAAAATGTTTTTATAGAAAAGAAGTAACATAAAGTAATTTTCTTTCTATTAGAGGAATAATATTACAGTTAATAGTTGTGATTCTGCGGAGAACCGTGCTATCTGAACTCCCCCCTTGCACAGTATTCCTCACAGAAATGAGCCTGTGTTTTGATTATGAGCTTGACAGAAGCTTTTGCATTAAACTAACCCACATGCTACTAATATTCTCGGTGCTTTGAGATTTATTGATGGAGTTGGAATTAGGAGATAATAAAACTTTTTTTTTCTTCATGTAAATATGTTACACACTGGAATGACCACAATTTTCAGAGATGGTTGAAATCAAATGTGCACTGCAGAATCGGTAGCGCTCCCTGGCACCCAAGCGTCTCTGTGCAGGCTGCGCTGCTGAGCTCCAGCCTGCCTGGCTGGTGACAGACCTTGGTGGGGGGCCACTCCAGCGCTATCTGCAGGTGGTGGCTGCCTCGTCCTGCACTGTCTGCTCAGCTAGAAGTGAAGCCCAAAATACCCKTGCTGGCCAAATGCAGTAACGCACAGCAGATTGGATAGCTTCAGGTGCATCTTGAACTGTTCTGAACTCAGCAGGAAATAAAAACATATAGCAATTRTGGGATACTTTACATAAACAGGCAGCTAGTTTCCTCACTTAACTCTGGATAGTGGTGATGAGCTTTTTATTTGCCTTCTGTAGATATGCTGGAGTTCGTTTTACTGAGAAAGCTCGTGGACATGGTTAATATTCTTTGTATCTAAATCTRTAAACACATTGGTCTGTATGATATTTATCACCAGTGGAAGTTATAATAGCAGTGTGTTTATATGTGAATATAAGTATTTCCTTCTGCATCARAAGCACCTGTGCTCATGAGTGGCATAAGGAGTGTTCCCTAAAGAGAAATGCAGTTACTCGACTGCACGGAGGTATCCACTATTCAGGGAAAGACCATGCACACAGAAGGCAGTCCACAGCAATGCAGGACTGAGTGAAAAGCAAATTGCAGCACTTGACTGTCTTCACTTGTTAAATGTAGTTTTTAATTCAAATAGTTTTACACATGAGGAGACTTAATGAAGTGATAGAAGTGTGATGTCACCTTGGATGTCATCTATCAGAATGTAGATTACTCAGAGCTTCTCTAATTATCTGCCAATGTAATCAGTCTGAAGATGATGGCTCAAGCAATGACTTACTCCAAAGAAAATGTTGGGGAAAAGCACCTGACAAGCAGAAGTAAAAGAAATTTAGCAAAGGGGCTTGCAAGACAGAATGTTGTGCTTAGAATTTAAATCGGAGTAGGAAAAAGTTGCAAAGACACAGATTTACTTTTGTGCGTAGTRTATTGGCTTTTGAGGAGTGTAGGTAGGAAGGGCGTGAGGACTCCTGTGTGTTTGGTTTGCTCGTGCGTACTGCATTGATAAATGTCTCTTAATGGCCTGGTTTAATTAAATTCATGTGCTGCACAAATAGGGAGGTGAACTTGCAAATTAGACTGTGCTGTGGGATCTGAGTGTGGGGCCTTTGGCTCAAAGACCATGGCCATGTTCATGTGGAAAAGTAACAGAAAAAGATGGAGTAAGGTGTAGGGACAAGGTGACGTGACCTACTCTGCCAGCAGCCTGGTTACTGGGCAAAGCTCAGGAAACCTGAATCAGTTTTCAAGTGTAAGGAGCGCCGATAAAAACCATTCTGAGGCCTGAATTTATTTCTTTTAACTGCAGATCCTAGCATAGTGATTCAAATTACCTTAAAAGAAGCACCTCTTGGTCTGCTTTGGCTACCTAAGGTGTCTCACGCTTAGTTTAAATCCGATATGTGGCCATGAGGCAGCAGCAGATAGACGAGCACTCTGGGTTACAGAGCGAGGCCTTTTCCCACACGTGCACATGCACTTCTGAACAACTAGTGCTCCCAAGTGTGTCGAAAGCTGAACGCAAGATTCACACGTGTCCTGCCTGTATCCCAGTGCGCTGCAGAGAGAACTGTTATATGTGGAGGGAAGAAAAGGTCAGATTTCCATCCAAAAAAGAAAAGGAGCAAGCAGTAGTTGTCATACATATTTATATTTGACAGGGAGGTTGTGTGCAACGTGTCATGCATCTGTCAGCGTTTCCTGTAACTGATTTAGTGTGAGAGAGGATTTACCCCTTGAAAAGAAAGATGCAATATGTAGCGCTCAGGGCTACACTTGGTCTGGATTTTCTCAAAATAAATGATGATTTTGAACTTCTGACCCAAATCCTCCCTCATRAGAAATGCATTATGCATTGAAAATGCTGGAAGTCCAAGTCTAGATGGCCAAGTTTTGGCAAATCACCCTGAATGTGAAACTGCACAGTGGGTCRTGAACATAGAAGTGGAGAGTTGGGAGAAGAAAACTCAGATAATTTGGAAAAACATTTCATTACATATGTTTCTCTTTGATAGTATGTTGGTTGTGTTTTTTAAGTATAGGGAGGCTATTAGCAATAGCACTTCCTTCTTCTCTTTCCCTAGCAGTAAAGATGGTTCGTACTATGAAGCCATATGTTAGAGAAAGAAAAATGAGAAACAAAAGATGTAACAAATAGCAGAGCCTGAGGATTTCAGAATATTATTTATAATTTGCCTACAACAAGTGTGCCTAGTGCATTAATAGATTAGCAAAGTGCTAGGAAAAAAAAAAAAGTTTTCAGAATGCTTTCAAAATTTCCCATCTCAGGAAAAAAACATATTTTCTGAGATGTTCCAAGCAACTTTAATGACATATGACCAATATCTAAAGCATTCTTTAAACAATTGCCAGAAGCCATGGTGTGCATGATTCACTTTTTATGAGGACAGCTTTATGATATTCATTGGAATGAAAATCTATTGGACTTCAGGGTGTCTGGAGATCTGAACTGTTAACACATTGCCATATAAATCACGTCAGAAAGAGAGACTAAAGTTAGACTGATTTTAATGACAGTATCTGAGAGCTGGGAGTCCAGCAAGTGTCCCCTTCGGAGCCTCTCGAGGGTCACGCTGACAGCTGCACGCGAATGGGCGCAGCCCGGCCCTGGGATGCAAGGACATGTCTCATCTTCCTTGCAAAGTTGCTTTCTGTCTGTGGACAGCAGTGAGGGGAGCAGGAGATGCTCTGGGTTCTCCCTAGCACCATCTTGCTGGTACTAGAGATGTTTATGGTGATAAATGGGCATTGTTGTGTAAGGGCTATGGCAAATATCAAAAACTGTGCAGGGAAAAAAAAATACAAAACCAAAAAACATCAAAAAAAAACCCACCACAGGTTGGGAAGGTTCCAAACCAACCATGGTCTGTTTTTCTTAATTTGCAGTTTGAAAAACTGTGTCCCTTGTTGAGGGAGGGGATGCTTTGATGTTTGTTTAGAATGAAAGGAAAGATTGCAGTTTTGAAAGGGAATTTAAGCCTAAATTCAGCCATCTGAAATGCTTGCTGACCATTACCTACATGATCATTACCTACACTTACYCTGAAGACAAATGTAGAACCATTAAGCCCCCATTGATAGTAAAACAAAATATAAATTGAAAATATGCTAACTGCAAAAGGTTACAAAAATAAGTAAGGCAGCAATCAGGGTCACAGTCGTGTTACATTCACTGYAAAAGCTGTTTTATGATATGGTAAACGCTGCCCTGACTGTGAAGTTTCCAAAACAACTAAATAAATAATTTTCTGCAGCTTTAATGGAATTAAAGAGACCTTAGGTGAAAAACATATTGCAAAATCACACAGAGGTTGAACAGTTCCGTCAACTGAGGGTAATTATCAGTCATTTTGGAGCACAAGACATCAGTCTGGAGCACAAGAAGTTCCGTCTCCAGGTGAGGAGCAACTTCTTTACTGTTAGGGTGACAGAGCAGTGGAACAGGCTGCCCAGGGAGGTTGTGGAGTCTCCTACTCTGGAGGTCTTCAAAACCCGCCTGGATGCCACCCTGTGCCACATGCTCTAGGTGTGCCTGCTTGAGCAGGAAGGTTGGACTAGRTGATCTCTAGAGGTCCCTTCCAACCTTAAATATTCTGTRAYTCTGTGATTTTTTTTGTATGTCATGGTGATATTTTTTTGCTTGCAGCTTAATGACATGTGTRTGTTCATTTCAGAAAGTWAATCTCATTTAGTGCTTCAGGACTTCAAAAATGTATACTTTAAATTCCTAAAAGAACCCTGCAATGGTTGATTCAACCAGCCTTGAAGAATTCACTCTTAAGGCAAACCAGTTTCATAGATTTCTAAACWCTATTATCTTTCTGAAGTGTATTTCTTGGCATTCCTTATATTTCTAGATTGCCAAGATGATTTGCCAGCAAAGCYCTTGTAGTCCAGGGAATGTCTCCTTGCTCTTTACTTACATATTCCTCTATTAACAAGCTGCATTTTTACCTGTGTGCCCAAGTATAAGATGGCTCCAGTTAAGGCCTTTGGGTATTTTGAAAAGTGCTGCTTTTTTTTTTTTCTTTTCTTTTTTTTTTTTTTTTTTAAACCATTTCTTGATGTCTGACTTCACTGGCAATTATTGCTACTTCATTTTCAGGTTTGTGAGTTAAAACTGTTTAGTGTCTATGGCTTGTAATATTGTGTTAGCTAGCATAGTACCACTTTTTGTGACTGATACTTCAACATTAAAGTATGTGGCACCTGCTACAGGTATTTTAATAGGAATGCTGAATACACAGAGTATATTTAAGATAAGAAAATGAGGTCAATTTTCTTAATCTAAAGTCTATTCTCTTACACATACTTATACCTGAGAACAGAAAGTATTACAGTCTCAATGATTGAGAAGAAAGCATGGTCTGACAAATGAAACTGGATATAATTTCCAAAAAGCTCGTTGTATGAAGGCAGATACAACTTCAAAATCTCAGTGYATCAAAGCAGAAATAGCTTCAAAACCCTCATTGCATCAAGGTTTTCTGGCAGCTGCTGTGGAATGGCATCTATTCCAACAAGACCCAACAGCTCCTGAAAACCTCTGCTTTCCCCATGACTTCTAAAGTTTATCCTACTTTCAGACCTGATGTGGCCAGTTCTAGGATACAGACAGGAAAGGTGAGCATCATTTAAAGCGTATAAAATTAAATCTTYTATTAACGTGTGTATTACAAATTAATATGATATTCCTTATTATGGAGTATTGTTACTAGTGGTATTGTGATTAAAAAAGTGTTGGTAGGAATTTCTGCTGCACAGGAATTCCTGCTGCACTATGCTCATTTTGACTTTAACTTCGATACTAAATTGTGCAGGCCGGTGCAGGACTGTGCTGTGAGGCACTACAAAAACCCGATGCCTCAAGTTCAGAAGAAGCGTTAGCTGTGTCGGTAGAGGTAGAGCTGGCTGTACCTGCTCTCTGGGGACTTCAGTGGGGATACTAGTGCCAGTAACAGTACAGCTTTATTTCTGCTTATCTCAGTATCTCTATCATTGCAAATATCTGACAATGCCAATTTAAATAAACTTCTTGGTTATAAAATGCATTTCCTGCATAGGAAATTCRTCTGCTTTCCAAGTGTGTCTTGTAGTGTGAGTTATAGCTCTTTATTAGAGCCCCAGGAGTCTGTAGAGCTGCTTTGATGCTGCAGATTATGGAGGAGATTAAGGAAAGGTTTACTTAATCGATGTAAAGATGGCACAAATGGCTTGCACCTGCACCAGGAAGAGTTACTCCTTGTTTCCTGAGACTGTCCTTCTACTTAGCAAAGCTTAGACTGGAAATTTGTCCTGTCCCAGAAAGATGTTCCTTTCTGATTAGCAGTCTGGAAATCTGAAGGTTCATTTGCTTTCCCTAAGAAAATTCACAGGTGGTGGTTGAAGGGTTTTGAGATAACAGCTTTTGTCTGTAATAAGAACTTCTGATTTAGAATGGGCTGGATAGATGACTGTAACTGCATAGTTGTATTACTGGATTTTTTATTTCTTTATAAAAATACAATACGTGGATTATATTGTAAGGAGGCTTGATTGTTGTAGCCTTCCTGTTTGAATTACACTATTTACTCCGGGATATTGTGAGCTTTTCTCAAGCGCTAGTGTTCAGCTACACTGAAATAAAAAGCTTATTTGAAGAAACCTTCAAACTTTATACCTCCTGTGTGTATAGCAGTGTCTATTTCATGAATGAATTTCTAGCAAGTAATATCTGAGGTGACTGTGGAGAGTCCAGAGTCTATGTCTGAAGGTCGGAGTCTCTWGTTTGGCCTGTGCTGGAAAGCCAGGAGTGCAGCAGGAGCAGTTGCGCAGGCCGAGTTTTCTATGTGGTCTGTGTAGCTGGTGGCACTTGCAATGTCGTTACTGCATCTGTAGGCATTTATATGTTATAAGCTAGTAATTGTAACTGTTAGATCATTGTTGTTTCTTTGTTCACAGGCTTTGGGTACTTAATGCTGCTAAATGTGCTATAGATGTATGAAGAGTATATATTTTTCTGTCAGTACTTCACCAGTTTATTTGGTACAAATAATAGCTTGTTGTTTGATACTGTGAACATTCTGCAATTTTTAAATTAAAGCTCTTGTTAATGATGACTATCAACAAGTTCCCAACAGTATTATTATTTGAGTTCTTTTGAAGATATGTTTAATCCTTCACTATTTGAATCTAATCTGGAATTCATCTAGTGTAAGCACCAATTAAGTGTCTTTTTGATGTTTGTCCATTGTATGAATGATATATCAAAAAATCATACTTCCAATATTATTTACACTTCCTACCATATCCCCCTACACTATGTGAAGATCAGTGATTAATCCAGAAGAATCAATAGAAAAAGATGTTGAGAAACTGCACTGTGAAAAAAAATGCTTCCAGCTCCTTTCTCCTGCAGAGGCATAAGTGTTGCCRTTCTGTAGAGAGGAAAGAATGACTAGGAATTCTTTAACTTGCATTTCATTTCTGTGTCATCCAAAGGAGGTCATACAAGAGGACTTCCTCCTCTCTCTCTTCTCACTGAACTGAGTTTGCTTTGTTTTTTTTGTTTTCTTTTCTTCCATTCTTTATTGCAGTATTATCCTCTCCAAAGTTTTGCCTGGAGCAAAAACTGAAATCCTGCTACTCAATCTCTTAGGAATCATGCTAATGAGCACTTGAGACTTTAGTAGGAAGTGAGGCTAAATTATGTCATCACCTTCAAATAGAACTTTTAGAAGCAAAAAATGTTCATGCCAATAAGTTGCTTTTRTGTTTCTTCCTTCTTCTGGCATCCATTTCAAATTCATGGAACAAAAGTACATCCTCTTGAAATTACTTAGTGTGCATGTGTTTCAGGTGTCAGCTACTTCATTGATGAAGAAAATAATGTTACTGTATGGCTCCCATGAGATCACCAGCTCATTTCCTTGTCAGGGTCTAAAAATGTAATATGGTCTTGTAATCAATGAGAAGAGACAAAAATAATAAAAAGGACTTGAAAGTGAATCTTCAAAATCTGGTAGCATTCTTGTTCTGCTGAATAAGTTGCAAATTAGGATTTCAGTTAAAATTGGGGAAGTTGAGAAGAGTGAGTGRTACAGGATATCTATATAGGTTGCATGAATGCAGTTTGGTAATTACTGAGGGAACCAAAGAAAGGGGAGAAGTGCACATAATTAAAGAGGTATGTAGATAGTGTGTATGTATATGGGAATTGTAKTTTTGTTTATTTCCAAGTAAATGATTTCTGGGGATGTATTCTCATAGAATTTCTGTAAGAAGTTGATGATTTCTTTGATTGTTTTTATTCATAATTCCAATYCACCATCTCTCCACCCAAATAAGAGAAAAAAGATTGATAGAGACTAACGTTATTGTGTCTTATCTTCCGATGAGTCCAGTACAAAGAGCATGCTACCTTAGTGCAGAAATTACGGCAAACGGGATTTTTCCTAGGACRTGTAAATTTGTAACCAGCCATAAATTGAAGTTCCTGGGCAGTAACTGTTTTAATAACAAATGGAACTTCACTGTTGAACTGTATATAGTGCATATGCACGTGTGTGTGTATGTATATAGCTATATATATATTTTTTGTGTATGCATGTGTATTTTATAAAAAGCTGGCATCACAAGAATTGTGCAGTCTTTCTAGATGAACTAGAGTAGGGTTAGGGCAGAGCTAAGGTGAGCAGAACTTGCTGCCAAGTGTCTACATCTCTTTTTGCTGAATGTGGTCTGAGGGAACCTCCATGCCAGAGTCTTTATCTTATCGTCGGAAAAGACTTGAAAAGCTTTGCTAGTACACAGACTACAGAATGATCTTCAGAATGATTTAGTGCCTTGAGGGACATCTCTGCTGAGACAGCCTTAACTGCTCTCTCACAAGAGTTTTCTGAAAAGTTTTTACTGCTTTGGAAGAATGCAGTGCTAGAATTTGGTTTTAGATAATAGATTCTGGTCCTGTGCTGGTAAAGCTCTAGTTCATTGATGGGGCAGGAGGGGAAATACAAGCATTTAACTTGAGCAGTGACAGGAAAATGGGCTTTTTTCCTTCATCGTGAGTTCTTGCAAGTTCATTAACAATTTGGTTTCCTTTTTTTACTGGTTTCAATCAGCAAATGGAATTCACTGTGCTCTATTTCAAATAAAGGATTATTTTTCTGCCTTGTATCCTCCAACTGAATGCTTACTTTGTTTGAAGATCTCCGAAATATTTGCAGGAAGTGATTTTTGTAGACTGCTGCCTTGGAGCTCCTTACAGTATCCAGACTTACAAGTACTTCAGAAAGTGATCGAGACTCATCTGAGGTTAGAAGAAAGTGTCACTTTGTAAATGGAACAAGTGGACTATGGTGTTGCAACCCTTAGAAAGTAATAGATTACACTTTTGCTGCTTTCATCAAAGCACCTCAGAACACTTAACAAATAGTAATTACGTTTCACAAAACCCTGGTGAGACAGGTAAGTATAATCACACATTTTGCAGCTGGACAGATTGAATCATGCAGGTGTTATCTGTCCAAAGTAAAACAAGTCCGTGGACAATTTCAGAATAAAAATCAAGGAATCCTAATTAACCCATTGTGCTCTGCCCTGGTAACCCTCTGAAAAGACTCTTCTGTTTGCTGCTTAATTGCAGAAGGTGCTGGTTATCTGCTCACAACAACAACAAAAGCAAGCTGCCTTGCTGCCTGTTTTTACAGTTATATCACCAGACTACTTTATCTTGAATCTGAGAGGGAGAGAATGTTTATGACACTAGCCTGTTGCTTAAAATACTTAGATTCACTTTTCTGTGACACTACTGTTGAGTTTTTTTAGRATCTTGTATATTTTAGTTTCTGTATGTTGCAGTTTTCCATCTGCAAAATGCTTCTCCTTTCTGAGATTTTTTATGTCTTGGCCTGTGAGAAGAGATCTCTGAGGCAGAGAGTTGGCAGTTTCTAACACACTGGGTGCAGCAGTAATGAAGGAATGATCTTGGAAGCATTGCTTTCCCCTGGTTGTTGTTGAGATGACATGAATGGTTAGGGTTCCAAAAATTCTTCATTGCTGGGATATTTTAAAGGCAGTCAGTGGATTCAGAAGGCTGTTTGAATCTCGGCAGGTGGAGGAGAAGGGGTGCATAGTTAATGCAAGCATGCTGTGCTTCCTGAGGTTACATTAATAGTAGACATGTTGGCTGAATTCTCCTGAGCACTCCTTGGGTTGCATCTGAAGTGATTCTTTCTTCCCTCAATCTGGCTACGGCTTTCAATTAGAGACTGGGATTTGAAATGGAACAAAACATCAGACTTTAAAATACCAGCTGTGCTTTATTTTTAATACTTTCTTCACTCAAAGACGTACTTTGGGAACATGCCGAGCCCGTGTTTTTTTCCTTTATCTAAGATGGTCCCTGTAGATTATAGTTCTGAGTTTGCAAGTACAGTGGGATTTGTCTTTCTGGATTATGATAATTAACTTTAAAGAATAAGGATTGATAATTCTGTTATCAAGAAATAAATGCCTTTTYTTTTCCTTTTCTAGTGAACCCATAACTTTGTATTGTATTAACTAAAACATGCATTTCTTAAAATGTTCTCAAAGAGAATTAATTTGTATTTGATATTAGGAAAATATTGTTCCTAATTGTACTACTGTGTGTTATGTGTGTTTGTTTTTAATGTACAGGGCAGGAGAGGATTGGCAAAGACTCCCATTATGAGCAAGAAGGGAAGGTTCAGTTTGTGATCGATGCTGTGTATGCGATGGCGCATGCGCTCCATCACATGAACAAGGACCTTTGTGCCGATTACCCRGGCGTCTGCCCGGAGATGGAGCAGGCAGGAGGCAAGAAGCTGCTGAAGTACATACGCAGCGTTAACTTCAACGGTGAGCTGAAAAGACTATTTTATCAGTAGCATTTTGACCAGTGTAAGTTTTTCTCTATCGAATTTTYGTCTATTTATTTATTTGTTTAATTCAATTGGAAGTTTTTATTGTTTCACTAGAGTTTGTGGTAGAAGACCGTATTTATTTAGTGTCTCTTTGAAAGCCTGGTATGGCTTTACTTGAACTAGATGTTTTGTAAAACATTTCAATTTTGCAGGATCCCAGGTAGCCAATAGGCTACTACAGYGCAAAGATAGAAATTGCTGCTGCTGTTTTAGAATATTTCCAGAAGACTTTGATTTCCTATAGGTGAAATAGATGAATGAAAAACTTCAGCTTGTTTGTGATTAAATATTTAAGCCTAGGGTCTACTTAAGCCCTAGAAGTTTGTTAGCAGCACATACATCATATATCTATATTTTATTTTGTCTTTTTTTGTCTTTTTTTTTTTTTTTCCTCTCCTTTTTATTCACGTTGTTTCCATTACTTGGAGAAAGCTAGCAGGACAAGATCTGGTACCCTAAATGCAACTGAGCTTCATGTTCAAGACAAGGGAGAAGACAGCTAAAGAGACAGGTTCATTTGTTTAGAATCAGAACTGTGTGATTTAGACCAACAGGCTGTGGAAGTAAATGCACAAAACCTTCTGGGAATGAGGATGGGAGAATTTTTCTTTACAGCCACTTCTTTTGTGTCCACTGATGCTTCCGCCATTTGCTGTGTGGCATTGATAGTTACAATGCTAGCCCTCCCTTCTATACAGGTCAATGGCTTCCACTTACTTTCCTCTGCCTTGCACTGTATGAATCAAGCCTAAGTACTGGCGAATTTTCTTGCTTCTGTGTGTTTTACTGAAATTTTATTGGCTTCATTAATACCCATGGGGGAGATTCACCCGAGCTCAGCTCCAGAGTCACCAGAGCAGGTCACTCATAGCAGGTAACATTACAAGCAATCTAATGTTGTTTCCCCTTCGTAAACCTTGCTAATGTGGGTACCCAGGGGCTCAGTGCTCTGCTGTGAGACACAGACCCTGGATTTAACTGGAGGCAAAAAGATAGATCTCCAAATCTATAGCTAAAAACAGATTTTGAAAAGTAATGAAAATATCCTTCGGAAATGGCTGAGGTAGCCACTGATACCAATTTTCACAAAGCAGCAGCTTGTGCAGACATCGCCTGCTCCGTGGTTGACACGGAGGGGCCTCCAGAGCAGCCCCCGGGGACACTGTGTGAGGCTCCAGGCCTGCAAGGGTGAGCACTGAAGGAGCGCTGGGCCTCGGCCAGCCACGCAGGCCACGTCCCGCCCGGGACGCAGCAGCCTGTGCTCTGCTATAGCTGCCTCAGCGCCTCCATAGATACGTGTGCTCAGCATTAGGTTCCTGAATTTTGAAAAATTAGGCCCTGCCCTCWCAGATTCTTGCTTCATTTTACTAATAAACATCTTTATTAATATAGTAAAAAATAATAATAACATACCAATAGGAACAGCAGGATTTAAAGGTAGGAATAAATCTGGTCTGTAGTGGTCAAGTTTGGTCATTTTTGTYAGGGATATTTTTCCTTTCTGTATAAATTGTCTTATGAATGGCAAAGTGTATTACAGGAGATTTTTATTTCCTCCTCCGAAGGAAATCGCTTAACTACATCTTTTAAGATGAATAGTCTGAGAAAGTCTGAGTTCTACTTTCCTGATTTTGGAAGGTTATTATTAAAAAAAAAAAAAAAAAAAARAAARAAARAAAGCTAAAAGGGATGAAGATTACATAGAAGTACGGTATTAGTACGGTATTCATATATACTATTGTACTTTCGCCATTTTAATATTTAAGAACGCTCATACATTATCATCTCTAGACAGCTTTTGCATATAAAGAGAATGGATGGTCATTCCATCATTTTATTAAAGCTGAGAAATAATTTGTGAGAAAATAGGTGCCCGGCTAATTTTGCATACTGTTCAGCTGCTAAAATTGGTTTGCAGCAACTGATTTCCATACTTGTGTTTCTTTGGTCAGCATTTAAAAAGATTACTTATTTTTCTTTAACTGAGATTACACAGCTTCCTGGTGTTTTTCTTTGGTTATATACAGGTGACTCATGGCCAGCACAGGGCTCAAAGAAGCGGTTTGATTTTTAGCAGAGAAGGAGAATGATGGCAAAAGTGGTAGTTATAAACCTTTTATTTTCCTTTGGCAATTCACTGTTGGGCACTCCCTGGGTCCCTAGTTCCCTCCCTGGGGAAAAGAACCAATTTCTGTAAGTGTATTTTCCAGGGGCAGAGCTTAGCTTCTTTTGTCACATTGGTGGGGTGTTGTAATTGTACATGTGTTTGTGTATCCAGGCTCAGTGCTGTGCCATAATCCTTCTGAGACTGTGGAGAGATATTCAGGGAGACCTACTTCTTTATCTGATCTCCGAAGGACTGTAGAATAGACAAGGAGCACTATACTAGAGCTAGAATGGAAACTATGCTAATTCACTCCTTCAAATCTTCTTTCACATGCTGGAATTCAATGAAGAATGGGAATTGTGAAGAAAACTATAATCTTAAATTTCAGTGCTACTACAGAAGAGATTTTTCATTGCTTTGGGGAAAAGAAAGTTATGGGGTAGGAGGAAGCTTTGTATATATGGGAGCATTGTCATAATTTTCARTCTTGACACAATATTACTCTACCCTGCTGAAACCTGTATTAATATATCTTGAGATAAGTGTCATTCTTGAAATTTTTACCTAGAGCCCTGAGAAAATACAGCATTGCTTTGAATTGTCATTTAGGAAAGGTTCACTATTGCTATGGTAATTAAAATGAAGATTTTCTGGTCGTAACTTTCTTATCTAAGGAATAATCTTGTAATGAAGTTCAGTTATCAAAGTGCTTGTGATCCGTGGACTTACTTTGCCCTTGGGAGATCCAATTCTGTGCACTGTATTTGGGTACACTGGAGGCTTCACCTCCCACCCATCAGCRGTGGAGGATGGCAGATCCTGATCCTGAACCAGTCCCGAGTGAAATACTTTTCAGCCTGTATCAGTGTCACAGAGGATAAATAAGGAAGTGTGCAAGGAATAATCTTCCTGTAGTTTACTCTGTTCTTTTCCATCTCAACTGCATGCTGATTACTGGAATAAGAACATATTGTGGAGGAGGAAGCTATTTCTGGATGCCAGTCAAGATTCACCAGACCTGGGCTGACTTCTGACAGCAGTATCTTTCAGAAACAGATGGAACATTTTCTGGGGAAAAAAAAAATCATTTAGAGGCTCCATTCACGGGCATGATTTTCACTAAAGAACTCCCTAAGGGAAGAAGGATGGGGAAGAAGACTGGAGGTCAGGAAGAAAAGCCTTCTCCTGTTTCTTGCTATAYGTGAGGTTAGAGTGAAGTAAGGCTGATCTAGCTTTGCTTTGTTTTATTTTCAGTAGATTTGTCAGTGCATTTGGGTAGGATCATTAATCACAGAAAGAGGGCTAGGATTATGCCACAGTGTCCTAGTGTATTTATTTTAAATGGCTGGGCTGATAGATGGCCGTTGCCTGAAACACGTTGCCAGTCTGAAAGCTTTCAACTGTGACTAAATAAATAAAACAGATACTGTAAAGCTTTGGCTTTTCTTTTTTTTTTTTTTTTTNTTTTTTTTTTTTTTTTTTTTTTTTTTTTTTTTTTGGTTGGTTGGATTTTGTCTTCCTTCCTCAGGCAGTGCTGGCACTCCAGTGATGTTTAATAAAAATGGTGATGCGCCAGGACGCTATGACATCTTTCAGTACCATACAACGAACACCAGCACCCCAGGCTACCGGCTTGTTGGCCAGTGGACAGATGACCTTCAGCTCAATGTGAGTCTCTCTTATTCAGTATTTGCTTTTCTTTGCCAGGTACAATGACTAAGTGGTATTTTGTAACCATGCAAGAATTAATACATGAAACTACTACTACTATTACTTCACAACTATAGTATCTTCTTTTGCTCCATTRTGACATTTCTTGTGCTGACTACCCAAGCTCTTTACATTAATAGACACGTCAGATGATTATGCAGATTTTATTACTTTTGCATGTCTGATGTCCTCAGTTGCCAGCTAGGAAAATGACAGTAATGCATTGTTGTTTGAAACTAATGGACTTTTATTTTTAGATGATCTTCGGTTTTTCTAGTTTTAGAAAAACAAAGATCAGACATTTTTGTGTCACTCACTGTTCCTGCTTTACTTTTATACGTGTAGCAAAGATAGCCATATGAATGAGGTAGTCCTTCTGTAAACATGTAAGAAGAGAGGAGCAAAGACCGCAAAATACATGGTTGGTGACCAGGTGAAAAAAAAAAAAAAAAGAAAAAAATGTTACTGCTAACAAAGGGAGCAAGAAGCCTTCTGCAGCTTCACCCAGACCAGAACATTCTGTGATAGGTCCCTTGCATAGGTCTCTGGAGATTTGAGTTYGCTCCTTGGTCGTAGCACAGGCTTCCTGCTTGACTTTGTGCAAGGCCTTGAATGTGTTGAGAAGAGGTGCCAGTTTAACCTTACAGTTATTTGACTTTTTGTAGATGTTGTTATTAGAGTACAGAGACCATATTTTTGTTTTGGTTTAACTGAGAGCCTGCTTAGAATCGAGGTATTCCTAAAATGAAATGACAGTTGCTACAGAAGATTTTCTTTCTCAGTTGATGTCTACCTGARGTTATACTAGAGGAATTTGCCTAGGAGGGCAACAGTTCATTTGCTGTGTTAATTTCTGGTGCGAGAAGTTTCCTGTTGAGCTTTATCTAAGGAGAAGAGATCCTTGGGTGTACTATGGCTCTTTCCCTGCCTGTGTATCTGGATTTCTCTTGGAAGGAAACCACTTTGGAAGGAAAAAAGAAAGACTGGTGTGATGATGGTCCAATCCTGCCACACAGCCAAGAGATGATCAGGATATACCTGGTATAGCAAGTTTAACTTGTGCTTCAGTTCTTTGTACATAAACATTTCATTGAGACGTCTGYCTACTAGTCCAGCTATGTAGCTTGTCTTCAGGCTAAATGCTATTTAGGTAGATGAAGTATGGTAATTTGAGGTATAAAAGAAGTTGGAACACTTTCTCCTTCTACTTTTAATGTATTTGTGTCTTTTGTTCAATGAAGTCATTGATGTGGTTTACCGAAGTCCAGTTTTCAAGATAATATTTTCTTCTTAAATTCTGATTCATTTTGATTTGTTGTGGGGTGTTTTCATGTTTTTCAACTTGAGGTGTTTTATTTGAGACAAACTGTTGCATTAACTTTGCAATTTACAATTCTTTTAGCAAAAATATTAATATTTCATTAAGTAAATACTACTTTACAGAAACTACTCATCCTGAATCATTAAAATTTAAAACTAAATTAATGGAGCTTGATTTGTATTCCTGTTGTAGTGTTAAATGTTTCCATAAAAAGCATACTTTTTTCACCTTTGTATCCTCATGTGGCTAAAATGTTCTATCGGTAGCTGAATCTCTCACAGTGACTTCTCTTCTATGCACTTACAGGTCTTAATTTCTCCTTGGAATTCACACGGGGATTAGCATTATTAAGGTAGTCTAAACACATAGTTTCTTAACAAAAGTAATATTGTGGAGTTTAGAGAAGCTTCCAGAAGTTCCCTACAACAGCCAGTGCAAATCATAGATACTGTAAAACATGAAAAACTGCCATAGGCTTTAAGTTGTCTTTGGTAAATATTGTTGGAGATAATACTTCATGACATTTTTATTGAGTTCTTATTTCTTTAATGCTGACACATAGTAGGAAAAAAAAAAAAGGAAGAAAAAAGAAGAGAGAGAGAGGAAGAGAAAGGATGATTTGGTGAGAGACTGCTRATTTTAATTTAGCAAATGCTGAAGAGATATTCCATTTTAGAAGAGACTCCTCTTGGGCAGATCTCTTAATTCTGTGTGTTTCACTTTGCTCAGTTACCAAAGCAAAAGTTGTACTGCACTATCACACAGTCAAACACTCCATATATCAAAGATGGTAGGTAATTAAGTGCCRAAGGCTATCAAAGTTAAGCAAAGTATTTGTTTCCTTCTCTTCTTTATCATCAKCTTTATTCAAAGAATGAGCAAGAATGTGTATTTTCATGTAAGTACTACTATTAAATCCTACAGTAAGTCTAATCTCAGTGTTATACTTTATCTTCCCAGATATATCTTTGAGTGTGAGGCAGAAGTAAGGGGAATAGGGACTGATTATTCTTGATATTTTTCAGATAATAACATTATGCACATTTTCCTCTGTATTTTCAAAGTAAAATCAGAAGTTCTCAATTTCTACTGTTTTGTTGCATGAGGCACTCACTGGATAAAATGAAGACATCTTTAACAACCTTTATTCATAAGTCTTAAAAATATGCCGTATCACTTTGTTTTCTTTTTCTCAATACTAGCTTATGTGCCTGATTTTATGAAATGGTTGAATCTACATTGGTATATTTGTCTGTCTTGATTGCTTCTCCACATCACCTTTGCTTTTTAATGCCTGGCAGAAATGTTCAGAAAATGCAGAGGAGGTTGTTCTGTGTAAATACAGAACCAGATTCTGATCTGCCTTCAACAAGCTTATATGTGAAGTGTTTCCTCTGAGCAGAGCTGACTGAATTTACACTTCTGTACCTGAGGTCAGAAATTGTTCAATTACCAAGAAATATTTTGTGACTTTTCACTGCAAGAAATTCAAGTATGTAATCACCATATTTCCTTTTTGCTTCATCTCAAACAACCTAATACAGCTATGCCTAGCACTCAAGGCATGATTTATTGACAATTCTGGCTGTATTTCATAGATATCTACACAAGGATAAAATGAGCAGATGTCTAATTTTAAATAGTTTGGCCAGTATTCCACTGAAAAAGATGTTGCAGTAGTTGTTCTCTCTGCAGTGAAGTTGTGATTACAAGAAATCCATCCTCCTACTGTAGAAGGGCATGGAAGAGCATGTTCTGTTTCTTTCTGTTTTATGAAAATTATGCAAAGATCTTGCCAGCCCTTTTTGGCCCCTGCGTACAGATTTACTATGTGATATTTATTCTTTGCTTCCTGCTATAATTTGAAATGTTTTGCCTTGAATTCAGGATCAGAAGTTTGGCCAGCTGCATCCTTACTGAAATCCAGTATCTAGACCCACAGCACCTGCCTAGTAGCAAAGATAGTGCTGATTCAATTAGACAATAAAATCATGGTAATGTTAACATCTGAAAACAGGTCTGTATTTTAGTATGCCACTACTGAGAGGATACTTGTGTATTAAAGACATCATTCCAAGGAAAAAGAAATATATTGTCCATACTTAGTTTTAAATTGATCAGGAATACATACTGTTAAAGCAGCATTTTGGAGTGTCGGTGCGCTTACTGAGATGCAGAAGGTACTTTAAATGTATCTTAGCAATGTCTATGGTTTTATTATATTTTAATGCATTAAAAATACCATGATTTAAACTGACATGTTCAAGCTACATGCTTGTAGATTATCTATTTCTTTAAAAGAGGAGGAGAAGAAATGTGAATAATAAGAAAGTCTATGTTGATTGTCTTCCTCAGTGGGTTGTCATTCTGTTGAACTGGTATGTTTTTAGATTACARGGGTAATCTTACAGTTTAACTTCCACTTCACATTTTTTTCTACTTGTCTCAGTGATGGCATACACATTTTTCCCAAAAAGCAGCCAACGTTTGTGAAAATACTTCAGAAAAGCAGTTTTTCATGAGATCATCAAGTTTCAGGCCACCTATATGCTTACATTCTTTTGCCCAGAAGGTTATCCTTCATTATGGCTRCTGTTTAACAGTGTGTTTTAGAAGCAAGACATGCTACCACCAAAAAGGAGCACATTTACCTGATGGAAGGTTTGTTAGGGTAGCAGGTAATTTTTGTTTGGTTTGCTTATCAGTTTAGTATTTTTTGCAGTACTTGAATCACTAACACAYGAGCTGTTGAAGCAAGAGGGAGATGGTTCTGTGATTAAAGCATGAAGATAGAGTGGCCAAAAGATGGGACAATAAAGACCCATTGGACAATCAATTTTGCTTTCAGTTTTTTATAGCATTATCACTTCTACCTCCTTTATGCATGTGACATATAATTGCAAAATCCTTGTTTGTAAGTGTGTATATATATACATATTTTTGTGTGTATTCATATACATGTGTGTGTTTATGGATGGATATATACACATTCACAGACTTCTGCAATGTCAAATCTTTGTGCTTTGCATTGGTTTGCAACATTCGAGAGAGCTTAAGATCGTAGTTTGCATGATCATTACACCAAGATGGGTAGAAATTGATATCAATTGACTTTCCCATTTCAATTATTGTTACATAAATTGGCCCTTGTAGTGTCATTTCACATTTCTGCTACTGGCTGTAATGAGTAGCTGGTATGAAGATAATAAATTTATATTAYAACGCTGAGACTGAAATCTTGTGCGATGATAAGTTGACAGGAGCTGTGCATTGCTCTGGTGTATACAGGTTTGTGAAATAAATTGAAAAATGAGGTCTGAATGTTACTTAAAATTAAGATTTTAAGTAGTTATATATTAGTATGTTTTGTCTTATATGTCAGTGCAGTATCTTGAGCATTCACCTGATATAACCAGTTATGAAAATTACCTCAGTTTACATTTTTAATGGCCAGGAGAAGAGCAACCAACTGGGCAAGCAAGAGGTCACATCAGTGGGGAGCTTTGCCCTGAGGTTCTTTCTTGCTCCTTACCAGTGTCAC
This sequence comes from Nothoprocta perdicaria, assembly GCF_003342845.1. Lineage (NCBI taxonomy): Eukaryota > Metazoa > Chordata > Aves > Tinamiformes > Tinamidae > Nothoprocta > Nothoprocta perdicaria. Next base: position 1,281,176 of record NW_020454760.1, read on the forward strand.
AGCAAATAGTCATTGGGAAAAAGTAAGGAGTGGTCTCACTTTTGTGGTCATAAATGTCTAGCTTTATAGAAATTATTTCACAGAATATGCACTGCTAAATGCAAATTCCTTTCAGAAAGGTCTGCAGACTGCTGTCAAAGTTCTTTGGTTTTCTTTGGCATTTGTGAATGCATTCTTCATCAGGCCCTCAGCCAAATTGTGTGCAAYCAGTCAAAAATGTAAAGGTGAATAAGTGCATCAGTGTATTACTAAAATTTATCCTAATTACATGTTTAGGTTTAGCAGGTTACCAACATGTCAATGGCTATAGTGTATACATTAATAATAAATGTTGTTTATTTGTTTCTGTCACTAGATTCTATAATCTTTCATTGCTCATGTCAGCTCTGGCTGGCGTGAACACCTTTAATTATCTTAACTTGCAGAATTAATTTTTTCTCGGCCAACTGGAAGGGAATTTTTCAAACCACTGGCCCGCTGAATGACCATATGCTAATTCCTTAGTCTTCAATCATATGTCTAAAATGTGTACTAATAGGCAGCAGGACTGAAATCACCAAAGTCCTGATCTCATGCTGTGGTTTCAGTCTGACTTGGTAARTTCTCTTGGAATAAAACTGATGCAGACTGTAGTACCACATTCATTTTTGATGCGTTAGGTTTATGAACTGCTGCAGCAAATACATTTTTTGCCAGATAAGGGCAAAACCTGAAAATACATGGCAGCAGCTGTGTGAAACATACAACTATTGCTCTGCATCACATAAGAGACCTAAGCAATTTGTTCTAATCTGTCAATAAGTGCAGATAATCACATTAGTACCAGAGTTTTCTTAATAAAAAAATCTCGACTAACGCATATTGTAAGCCAGAGAATGTGGTGTCTCAGAACTTTATTCAGGGTAATTGTGCCATAGAATTGTCATATAATGCCAAATTAAACCAAAAAACCTTGGGAGTAGCACAGCGTTGAATGGATTAATACCCAGATATATGTAATAGAAAGCTGGGGATTGGTTTCTATTACTTTAGCAAATAGTTTTAATGTATCCTGCTGCAGCTATGCTTAGTGATATGCTCATCCTGTGTAATTGTCCTGAAGCAAGATATTACATGAGATGAATCAGAAATCCTGCCAGGATGTCTTTTTTTTTTTTTTTTTTTTTTTTTTTTTGGAAGAAAAGGGTAATTTAAAGAGAGAATTCTAGCTGTAGGAGACTTTGATATGGCTAGGTGTGAATAATACAAGAGAATGGAGAAGAAAAAGTACGTCCTTCAGTCACCTACATACGTAGCGTTAGAAAATAATTCACAAAGAGAAAAATCAGACCAGTCTGGACCTGTTTCCTGTCTGTTACTTGCCATACCTTGAAATACTAAAAACTGTATTTCTTAAAACRAAGAACTCTTCAGTATCACTGTGTCATAGTACGATGAGCTTTCTGTGTAGATGTTTTGATGTATAGTTAAAGCTTATACCTCATATGGCAATGGCTCAGATTTAGGATTAAAGATGTGAAATGTCACTTCCTCTGACATAGGGATCAATGTTCAGATCCATTTTGCCTAGTTGGTAAACGTGTACAGTATGAGCTGTACAACCATAGGCAATGCAAAGTGAGTTAAGCTGTGTCAGCTTTGGGCAGATCTGACCATTGTTGGAATTTTTGTGGAGATCTAAAAGTCTCATAAGGTAAAATGTCTTCAAGGATATAAATGCTTAAGGAAAATCAGACTGAGAGCTGTGAAGAAAAAATTAGAGATAGATAGAAGGCATATATGACTTCACAATTGCCTCATTTTACGTTATTCTCTTAAATAGCCATGAACCTGTAGGCAGTCAGACTTACGCTCTGAGAATGAGTAACATAAGAAATAGAAGGTCAAAAAGTAAATAACTTATGTTTTTAGAATTGATTATGTTTCTTCTCCTACACATCATCTTAAATCCTTTTTTTTTTTTTTTTGGAGAAAGTCTAATGTATGTGTGTCAGCAAATATATTTAAGAGCAAATATTTGCTGGAACTTTTGCAGATAGCATGTTCGGCTGCTTTTGGTGAGGGCATTAATGTCAGCTTCTGCGTTGCTGAAGGTGTAACACCTGAAAACTCTCCTCTAATATCTGAAAATCCAAGAATGTGTTTTGATATCAGATGCCTGTTGTTTGCAAAAGTTTGTTCAGCTACGTAAAGCGAAATACAGTTTGAGCTGTTTGTTTGCTGGACAAGCAAGTACCATGCTATATAGCCATCCTGTGAGTAGAAAGCAGAATACAACAGGTCACACAAAAATGTCTGAACATTTGACATTTTGCAAATATGGGTCATGAAATCAAGTATACGACTGTTTTCCAGTTAGGCGAACTGTGATATTACTGGACTTGTGCTGGATGCAAGAGATTTACTTTGTCTTCATTTTATTTCAGTTAAAGACAGATTTTTAATTGGTATTAACTATTGTGCAGGGAAACTCTCAGCRTACCTACCAGATGCATTTTTGTGTCTGATACCTTCCACTTCCTCAAAGGGATTGTGGGGACAATCCTAGACATCTCAGCCCCAAACCACTCAATTTGACACTGAAAGCAGTGTGAGACTTCCTAGTAACCTTTGTCTGCCCCCACATCAGCTGTAGCTTTCCTGCAGACTTTCAAAGAACCCAAATTCTCACTTTTCTCACACCTTGTTGTGTGGTTTTAGGGAACCCACCCCTAACATCAGTTACAAAGGTGCAACGTCAGTTACTACTTGGCTTCAATTTAAGGGAATTTGTTCACCTTTAATGTAACCAAYAAATGACTTTCTTTTGGAGTGTATAATCTTTAATGACAGAGGGTTGCTATAGCAGCTTATCTCTTTGTGTCTCATCCTTGCTCTGGCAAGGAAAGTTTGACAGAAAATATTATCCTTATTTTAAGCCCTTGAGTTCTAGGGAGAAGATACGATGAGACAGGAACAGCAGTGATTAGCCCAGTAAACAGGGCTAAGCCAAGGTTGGATGCTACTAAAACATGATGTGTCTGAAAATGAGATTCTAAGATGTATCAGCAAAACAGAGTGATTAGATTTCTGCTTCCAGATCAAACAAATTTAGGGTTCTTTTTTGCCTTTGCAACATATATGTAATTTGGGGGAATAAATGGGCTACCCCCATAGAGGGTCATGTCTGAGAAAACTCAGTGGCACAGCAATAGGAAAGCTTCAAGTGCTGGTATAGATTTCCATGTCATTTTGGACAAGCATCAGAATTGTTCACTGTCCCAGTATTTTGTCACTAGTGATGAGAAACCAAGTGCACATAAAATCTTGTCAAAATACACTTTCTCCTTACATATTTTGTTCAGCAGTTAAGATTTCTGGGGTTTTCATTCTTTGTGGCATTGACAAAGAAGAAAGAGATTCTGGAACATAAAGCCTTCCAATACAGCACAGAAAATGACAGTACAGGGAAAACACATTGACTGTTTAGTTTTGTTTTTCCCAGCAGTTTTCTCTGTGAATAGTATCTACAGGCTATCACATGGGGATTGGCATCAGAAGCTGCAGCTACAGGGCACCCCTTCAGTAAAAGGTGAAAGATGCTTTTTGCAGAATGTCTCAGTATTTTGAAAAGGGCATGGGCTCAATATTCTCTGTTTTAAGGTTCTTGAAACAGTTCCAGAGATCCAGTTGGAGGTTTAAATACAATTAAACCTACTGCGTGTGATGGATGCCTTTACTGTATCTTTCATCCCAAATCCATATGCTGCATATGACTGAGGTAATTATTAGATAAATGCTGTATATCCAGAGAGAGCAAGCTTGGGCTTGAACCCTTTTGGCTCAACTCCCCATCCTCAGCTCTAATTGGAACTGGGGAATGGAAGGAACTGGGAAACTGGGAACTGGGGAATGGAAGGGCCTATTCCCTTCATCGCCAGCCCAACCCTAGGAGGCATCTGTGCTGCGGCTGCTGACCAGCATCACGCAGCCGCTAGCACGTCCCTGTGCCTGGCCAGCCTTGGGGTCAGAAGGCAGCGGCTCAAAACAGGGCACTGGAGGAAAGGGCTCGTGGMAGCTCCTGCCCCTGGGCATCGTGCTGCTGCTGGCCGAAGGGCAGAGCCCCGGCCTTGGCTGTCTCCTCCTGCCTCTGCCTTGTGCTAGCGCTCATTTGTGCTTGCTACTGACTACAGTAAGGAGCAAAGGCAGCAGGAAAAAAATACTGTCAAAGCGTGGGCAACTTCCCTTCATTTGCACTCCCTGGACCAGCCCCAGCACAGAGGAGGAGGGCAGCGTGGCTGGCCGGGGCGCAGGCTGTGGAAATTTGTGCAGAGCCTTCATGACCGAAGCTTCCACCAGCGCTCGCTTGGGACGGGCCTCGTCCCGTCGGGTGCTGGTGCTCGATGCAGCGCGAGCGGGGAGGTAGCGGTGGCCGCTGTCCTGCTGTGGGTGCGTGGCCTGTGCGGCTCAGCCCCGCTGGGCTGCACGTGAGCGGGGGTGCGGGCACGTTGATGGTTCAGTCTGATGTGTTACATTGCTTGCTTGACATCTTTTTTGTATATGTTATCTTTCTCTTGAAATGTCTGGTGCAAGAGACAGTGTTTGTTTAATCTCTTTATCTCCATGAGCCACAAGCGATGTGCGTTGCTCTCCGAAAGGTCAGGGCATAGTGGGAGGTGCAGGAGGGCTTGTGGTGAGGCTGGGGCCACGGTGAAAGTAGGATCTGAGCTTYGCCGAGCCATGCTAACAAAGAACACAGAGAGCTACACACAAATAACGTTCTAACGTAAAGCACAAATGTACTTTGTCATTGTGATTATATAGTGAAAAAGCCTGCAATTCAGTGATTTCTATTGAGATTTTCGTTCTTGTTGAGTTCAGGCATGCTTTGCGTGTGTAGCTGTGGAAGCAGTGCCAGGCAGCAGCGTTACACATGTGTGCACTTGGCCTTCACTTGGTCAGACTTGAGTGCAGCAGCCCCTCAGCAGGTCCTTGTCCTTCTCCAGGGACGTCAGTAGTGCTGTGGCGATGAGCAGCAGCTGAAGGCTTGCTCTTTTGTCTCCAGTCTTATTTATCAAGTKTGTATGTGAAATGTTATAAGGTAGCATATTAAGAGATACAGGAGCTATTGACATGATGCTATTTTTGTAGGCATAAAACACAATCTAGCTGTGTTTTGTAAAATGAAATTTTGAAACCATAGAGATGTAAGTGCCAAGGATATTAGAATTATGATGATGGCTTAATACTGTTCTTGTTTTCTTTAAAAGGAGAAAGAATTCCTTACAGGGTATTTAAAAAGCTTTGTATACATTGTTTTTCCAGTCAATATTTAATTATGGTGCCAAAATGGAGTTTTGAATGTGCAGATCCTTTATAGCAAGGCGTTGCCTTTGATTATAACCATGGAAAGCTGTCCTCATTGGGCTTAGCTAAAGGATGTTGGAAGAATTGTGCTTTCCCTGCGTTTAGTAGGGACTTCTTTACTGTAAGTCCCCAGGAGCATCAGGCCTGAAGTTAAGCCTGACCTGAAGTTAAGTAGGTTAAGGTGGCTGATGGAAAGGAGACAGATGAGCTGGGGAGACCTGTAACTTCCTGGGAGTAGAGTAAGGCCCCTGATGAATAACATTTGTGTGACCTCAAACCTGATAAGTAGCATTTGTGGGACTTCAAACCTGACGCTGGGTAAGAAATTCAAGGAATTAAGATGAGAATTGTTTGTGCTTATGTAATTGCAGAACCACCCTTCTGCCCCATCTAGAAATGTCTCTGAGTGCCCTCTGTTGTAGCGTGTTTGAGTGCGGGGCTGAGTCATATCGCTGCTGTCACTTAAGCTTTGTGTTAAAACCTAGGAAAGTGCACATGTGCATACTTCTCGAAAGGGGATTGAAGTTGCAAAAAAAAAAGAGTCTCAGAAGTCATAAGATAAAATTAAACTTATACATTAAGGAGAAAGATATTTCGTGGGGAAAAGATAGCTAATGAGTATGTAATTAAACACTGTCAGAATGCGTCTGCTGGGGATAAGCCTAGGCTAGCTTTGATTGCTTAGCTTTTCAGCTCCAGTGAAACATACTCCTGCATTTCTCTCTGTATGACTATCCATTGCTAGGCAAGGTTCAGTGATTCTCTCAAGGTACAGGATACTTAGTTAAATATTATTCCAATTTCAGTAAGAGGCAGACTCGGGCAGATTCCTTGTCTGTGATCGGCACATTACAGACCAGTAGTTGAGCTAAAAAGAGAATCTTATTTTTCTTCGTCTCTGCACCGCATTCATTGAATCTGCTACTCCCTTCTCTCTATACCCCCAGTATTTTTTTAATCTTAGCWGCATATTGGTAAGCTTCTCCTGATGCCTGGTTTGGGGGGGTAACATGAAAGTAAACTGCTGGCAATTTCAAGGTGATCTATAGTGCAGTTAAACAGGAATCTGTCATTCTTCACCGAGGCAAAGCTCCAATTGAAATCAGTGGGAACATTACTTGATTAAGGCATTCAGGGTTGGTCCCATAGTRAGCTGTCATTTTCAGTGTATGAGACTGAAATCTGATATGTAAATATCTTCCTAATGCAGTGCAATAGGTTTTCTTTCGAACAGAAGCCTTCAGAGCTATAACAGAGATATATAAAGAGAGAAATAAAGAGATATAAAAAGAGAGGGAAAAAAATGAATAATTTTATTTTACACAGGTTTGTGCTATGCTTGTGGCAGGAATTAAGGAAAATTTTCCCCTGAATTTTCCCCTGAACRCTTCTCTTGTTTGTTGTGGGGAAAAAAATGACTGCAGCAAAATGAACAATGATAGTTGTTTTTCTTAATTTTCAGATGGATACATTACATTCTGAAATTAAACTCAGCATGTAAGAATGTGGAGAATTGCTCTCCACATGGGAGATACTGTTTTCTGCATGTGAAATGTAAGGGCACYATAAGCTTAGCATATTCTCTCAATATAAGTGATGACTATTAGATAGTGTTTTGTTTTGACAATGAAATGTACTGGGAATAAAATTCTAGTGGTACTGCAAAGGACAGCAAAATAAACCAAAATAAACCTTCAGCCATCAGGCTTGATGAGTGCATGGCTAGGGGCTGACTACAGCAGCTCTGTAAATCTGTGTCATTATTTAAGGACCAAAAATTCTTTTAATTTCCTCTATTTTCAGTAGATAGATTTGCTCTAACATATCAACTTAAATATATGCATCGCCTTCTATTACTGGAAAGAGTGTAGACAGYCAGCAAAGCTGTGTTCAGATAGAAAGGCACTGAAATAATTTACATTTTTATTGTGTATCAACAAAAATATATGATAATAAGCATTTTCTCAAAAAAAATGTAGATGAAGCATTTTTCTTACATCACTGTTGTGCTAAAAATGTCCTTGGTTTAATGCAGAACAAATAGCCTTTGCATCTCATTAAAAACATTATTAGAAGTGCTCATTGAAACTTATCTCTGCTGTTCTTAAAGCAGATACAATTGGTCGCAAGTGATCTCAGATATTAATCTAAGGAAATAATAAGATCAGGAAGAGAGAGAGAAAAGTAAATCAAGTGATATATATGTTAAGAACTACTTATTTTGAGAGATCATGCAGAAGGTCTTACCATGTGGAAATAGAAGTKTTCTCAGCTGATTGTTTAAATTGTAATTAATTCAACATATTAAATAAACCTTGATTCATATGCTGTGCAGCTTTCTATACCTGTACCCAAATGCCAACTGTTCTTTACTCTTAAGTTTCAGAACTAGTTTCAGTGGAATTTTTGAACACATTGGGAAGTATATAGCTGAAAAATCACTATAAAAAAAGATTGWAGTGGGTAGGAATTGCTCCTTTATCTGGAGATGCTAGTTAGGAAGCAGTCAGCATTGCAAGGTACAAGCAAGTGTCCTTCACTTTTCTGAGCACAAGAAAACATCCCTGTCTATGGGTTCTCTCTTCTTTCACTTTTTTTTTTCCTTTAGTATTTTTTCATACATTTCTCAGTCTCAATATCTGTAAAGTACCTTGGAGATAAAATACAGGAATGGATTTGGGAGGCCACTGGTCTTTCCAGTGTGCTGCTGTTGACTTTGGCTCTTTGAGCCATAATGGTGTTTTCATTCAAAAGAGCTGTTGGCTAATAAGTAAGAAAGAAGGAAATTCTGACCCCAGTGTTAAAGTTTCTCAGGAAATAAGGGAAGTAAAGCATTTCTGTGGAACTGCATTTGAAGCACAGGGAAGAAAAAAGATGTCTCATGCAGTGATTACCTACAGAAATCATGGTCAGATTGCTGATGGTCTAATCAATATTCCCCTGGAATAAATAGTGGTGCCTAGGGCYTTACCAGTGCCCTCTGGAACCTTCTTGTAGCAATAAATGGTCTTACAGCAACCGAGGATCAGATCAACTCTGYAGATCATGTATCCTGTCTCTGTTGCATGTGCTGTCCTGACAGTGATATAAGTCTGAGCTGTTTGTAATTAAGTATTTGTTAGGCACCATCCAAAATCATTCAGATTTCTTGACTCCATCATTTTTTTCATGTCTTCAGGATCTTATTAAGGCCTTTCCATCACTTCTGACAAGACAGTGAAGTTAAAGTTATGGTATGAGATAAAAAGAATTGTAGTTGCAATACATGGGCAATTTATTGGAATAGATTTGCATCTTTATCTGGTAGATTGGCTTATCTCTGTTATCTGTTTAAGGGATTTTAGTTGATATTTTGCGGAAGACTTTATTGACTGTGTGTTATTGACATATTCTTAGCTTAAAACTATTATCATTTTAAAGCCCTGGATTTAGAAACTAATTACCGGACATTAATAGCTAAGCCATAAGAGATAGCGAAGTCATGCAAATATTGCTATCTGTGAAGTTCAAAATACTAAAATTGTTTGTATTGCTGACTTAGTAAGTAGAGTCTAAAAGCAATCTCTAAGGTATCAATAAATCTGAGAACAATCCTCAGCAATTGCTTTCTAATATATCCATGAAATTAATGGCATGATGTTTATGAAAGTCATATTAGGATAGTGCCTGGGTTTTTGTTTTTGTTTTGTTTTCCTGASTAGGTAAATTATCAGTAGGTTAATGTTGTTGTTATTGTACTGATTTCTATTTTAGTCAAACATTGCACGAAACTATTTAGTTCAGAACAAATAGCTTATTATAGGAACATTTGTGATGGACAGCAAAAAAGCAATGATATTTAAATTCTACACATATCCTGAGTTACTTTACTCATTAAAATGAACAATTATGGTTGGCTATTTGAGAGACTCAGCATTTCTTAATGCTTAGCCTGTTGTTCTGTAGTGAACAAAATTAAAATTTGAAGCTCCCATAGTTCTAGCCTGAAGCACTTACGGACTGGGCAATATATAGAAACGAATGGAGCTTGTGCAAAAAAAGAGTTAGAGTCAACCTGTAACCAAAAAGGGTTTTTTGCCTTGGGGAGAAGATAAGTCTTGAGAAGTACAGGCATGTACTTCAGAAAACACTGAACAAGAATTCTGGTGTGCGGAATTCAGTCCCRGCCCGCAGATCTCCTGTGTGACCCTGCACCAGCCTCTCGGTCTCTCCTGCTTTGGTTTTGGCCCCTCACCAAAAGCTACATGAGCGCTGGCTTGATCACCTCAAATAACTGCTGTGGTCCCACATGGGCAGAGTGGCAGGCTTTCAAGTAACAAGGGCCCAAACCAATTTGCAGCTTTATTTATTGAAATTAGCATCTTGAAATCAACCCAGAGAACAAAATAATGAATTACACAGACATGAGGTGTGTGCTGAGGGAGCAGAGTCTCTGCACTGCTTCGCTGCTGGAGCTGGACATCGTGCTGGTCACCGGTGCAGGCCCTGTTTATAATATATACCTATATGTATATTATTTTTCTATAGTCTCAACCTCAGAGAATTTTACARAGGCTGTAGTTACAAATATTAAAATGATCTTCATTTTATATATGAGAAAACTGAGGGGAGAAAAAGACATGGAATGCCTTGCCCAAGTTGATGAAACAAGGCAGAGCCAACAGGAGAACCTAAATCTACCAGATACTGGATCTGTTTTTTCTCCGGCTAATCATGTCATCCGTCTGTATTTTTAGTAAATGTGGATTTGTCACTAAATCCTGGTGGGCATGTTCAAACAACTGCATTGGAAATAGTCATYCACAAGAGTGGTTTTACTTGTGCCAGTTACCTCTTTTAGAAACAGGATGGATAATGTGCAGCAAGCTTACTTGTCATGGCAGCCTGTTACTCTGCATTTTCTGTCTCCGAATGTTGCTCAGCCTCCGTGTCATTAGTTTGCCATCAGCGACAGTGTGGGCAGGGAGCGGAGCCAGCGCAGGCGGCGGCGCTGCCACCCAGCGCACAGAGAGCAAGAGGCGGGAGCTGACCTTGCAGGCGAAAGGCAAGCGGCACCCGGCCCGGAGGGCTCCCTGGCACCCACAGGCCCTGCATCTGCATAAACCATGGTCCGGTGCTTTCCAGTACTGAGATCTTTGGATCTTTGGATCTCAGTACACATAAAAACCCTGTTCTTTCATTTCCTTAGGGAACTGTAGTGCCGTTAGCTGAAACACGGCAGAAGACCCATAAGCTCTTGCTCGGACATGTAAACACAGGAGAAACGGATGTAGGGCAAGAAGAATTTTTCAAGACACTTATTTTGCAATCATAAGTCTCTTCAATGTGACAGATTGAGTTTTAACCAATTGTATTAAATCATTACTAAGTTAGGATTAATCTCACCTCTTCTTCTTTATAGTAACAGAAGAAGCAAATTCCAAAAGTATTTGTTTTCAAATGAACTGTTTAAAAACTATTGCCTTTACCTGAGCCTTAACAATCTCTTTGCTTGCTAAAATGAGATTTTGTTAAATTAAATGCTGCGCTATTTTTTTTTAAGATCCTCTTACAGAAATTGTGGGAAAAAGTAATTTCTTGCTATTTTATCAGTATTTTGTCATCCTGATTCTGAAAGTCTGAATTCAGCAAAAGCTTTAAGTAAGCAGTTTCCAATCTGTGATGACTAAAACTACTGGAAAAAGTCATTAAATACAAGCAGATATAGGTTTAAATAAATGCAAGAAGTGGCTGAATTTAACAATTCTTTTTCAAAAGTGAAATCTTTCTCAGATTCAAATTTGCAAAAGTTATTTCAAGAAAACTGCAGCAAAACACAGGAGGAGAAGGCAAGGAAAAAGGGGAATAAAAAGCACTTTAGGCACAATTATTAGATCCTAAGGCAGTCAAAACCACAGACAAAGATTTTATTGCTTTTATTTGCATTTCTTAAAGGAGTTAAGAAACAGTAATTTATTTAAAGACAAAGTCTCATAAATAAGTGGAAAGTTTTCTTTGTGAGCAAAGTGTCTCTGTTTGAATCTGATTCCAATCTCACTGCATCAGRTTTCTGTGCCAGGTCCCTTATCTGACAGGCGGTTTTTCATTATTAATTTTCCAGCCAGAAGCAACAAAGCAGTAGCAAATCTTTCTGAGGCAAATGATGCAGAGTTATCATGATGTATTCCCAGGAGAGCAGAAAAAGGACTTTCTTGCCTGGTCTTCTATTTATCTCTTTACACACAGTATCTGTACAGAATAAGGTCTTTAGGCTGTCCCAACTATTAGGTATGGAATACTTTTGAGAATATGTAAACCTCACCCTTTTATAGTTAAAATGGTGGTGGAGGGGAAATACGATAGCACATTAATGATTCTTTGAAAAGAAAACCTCTTCTTTTGAAGTAGACGGAGACATAATAACTTTAACTCATCTGGGTTGGTACAACAAGAAAGTGTGAGTTAGTTATTATGTCTCCGTCTACTTCTTTTTAAAAAGACATAATACAAATCAGTGAAAAAGAAGGCTGAAAGAAGAGGTAAACTGACACTCAGCTGGTTTCTTAAGGAATTTTCATGAAACTTTCACATCCTTTATTAATGGAAAATGGAATCAGTGCTTGTCTCAGCCCTGTTCCAGTTTGCTCATCATCTTTCTGGTTCTGTTTCTTGCTCAGCTAGCTTGTCTTGCCTCTTTAGTGAGTAAGTTACATGTGCACATGTCAGTTTACTCAAGCTTTCTTGCAAATAATACGTGCAGTATAGGAATTCAGCTCAACCTTTATAAAGGACTTGTCACTGTTTATCAGTTGGAGCAGTGACAAGCTTAGAAATGGATTTCCTGGCCCCTTGTGCATGCTCACTCAGTTTTATTATTACTATTTATTATTACAATTAAATAAGTATTTGTATTCTCATTTATCATCAGTATTCCTTCTACAYGTTACATTCCAGCTCAGCGGAGTATGAAAGAAGAGTTTATGGGCCATTTTTTCTTTCTGTATGAGTTGTGAGTATTAAAGGTTAATGAARTTTCTCGTGCAGTGGCAGACCTTCAGATTATCTGCTATTGGGGGGTTACTTTTGTAAYAAGCAGTAGAGTCTCTTGATAGTACAGTGTTTGAAACAGTGTGTGGCTTTGCGTTTCTTTTCCAGTATATGAAATGAAGTTGATACAGGACCTATTTTGAATTAATTTAGGAAAGTGTAACTTAATCCTTCAGTTTAAAACCTGCAAATCCCARTCTTCCTATATGCATTAATAATCACAGCTGATTTAAGAAACTCTTCTTAGAATTTCTTGGTTGTGTGAGGAAAACAGTAGAACTTGTCTTATGTTTGGGAAAGACATGCACCGGTGCACGTTTGCACAGAGTACTGCAAGCACTCTGAAGTTCTACTGTGCCCCTGAGTTGGAATTTGGTGCAGCAAATTGTCTGGGAATGTTAGAGCCTTTTGAGTAGTTCTAGTTTACACTTACATGGTTCATAATATTGGAGATCTTACTGTTTTCTCATTGATTCTGATCCCCATATATGCCACATTTCACCTCTTAAAATACTAATTTGATCTGTAGCATTTCCAAGAAGTGAGAACTCTGGTTGCAGTTTAAAGCTCCAACCTCTGGATGCGTGAAGAGTAGCACTGTGAATGTAACTCCTGCTTTCCCTTGAGGCATTACAGTGTTCTTGCTAATTTTCATGAAGCTAGAAGGTGGTTTTATAGGTGTTTGCTCTAACGTTATGATCTTGTGAATTACCMGAATTTGCAACTAATAAAAATGAAAATTACAGTGGTAGATATCATTATGCTTTTATAATTCTTAAGGCAGAAACTGGCATATGCAGTTCTTGGAGATGCACAGCATACCTTGTGTAAAGCTTTCTATTCTCTTTATTTCTGTTGTAGGTCACTCATTTCCCAGTTACAGATGCTGATGTGTAAATAACCAGCCTCTTTCTCTTTCAAATTTCTCGTAGATTGAGGAAATGCAGTGGGGTAAAGGAGTACGTGAAATCCCGTCCTCGGTCTGCAGTCTGCCATGCAAACCAGGAGAGAGGAAGAAGATGGTCAAAGGGATGCCTTGCTGTTGGCACTGTGAGCTCTGTGATGGGTACCAGTACCAGGCTGATGAGGTGACTTGTTTACTCTGCTCATACAACGAGAGACCCAATGAGAACCGGACTGGCTGCCGCTCAATACCCATTGTCAAGCTGGAATGGCATTCTCCGTGGGCCGTGATACCCGTCTTTTTGGCCATGCTTGGAATTATTGCCACCATTTTTGTAATGGCAACGTTCATTCGATATAATGACACTCCCATTGTCCGGGCTTCTGGAAGGGAACTCAGCTATGTCCTGTTAACAGGGATATTTCTTTGTTACATAATTACTTTCCTGATGATTGCCAAACCAAATGTTGCAGTATGCTCTTTCCGACGTATCTTTTTGGGCTTGGGGATGTGCATCAGCTATGCAGCCCTGTTAACTAAAACAAACCGCATCTACCGCATATTTGAACAGGGCAAAAAATCAGTGACAGCACCTAGGCTTATAAGCCCAACATCACAACTGGCAATCACGTCAAGTTTAATATCTATTCAGCTCCTAGGTGTATTTATTTGGTTTGCAGTTGACCCTCCCAACATCATCATAGATTATGATGAGCAGAAAACTATGAACCCTGATCAAGCCAGAGGAGTTCTCAAATGTGACATTACGGATCTACAAATCATTTGTTCCTTGGGTTATAGCATTCTTCTAATGGTTACATGTACTGTGTATGCCATCAAGACTCGGGGTGTCCCAGAGAATTTTAATGAAGCTAAACCCATTGGATTCACTATGTACACTACCTGTATAGTATGGCTTGCCTTCATTCCAATATTTTTTGGCACTGCCCAGTCAGCTGAAAAGGTGGGTGAAAATGAGTAAGTATGCATCTGATATATCGGRTTTGATATGCAGTTATAAATTATACACTAAAGTTTAAGCAGATTTTAAAATGAGCTATCCAGTTAAACTCGTTGCTGAGATGTGCAATATATATAACCATTTTTCTTTTCAAGTTAGCTGGTAGGCTAGTCATTTGATAAACTGGCAAATGACCAATAGCAATCAGATGAGCCATTAGTTTTATTGTTGCGTTCATTTCAATAGTATCTTTTCATTAGTCAAAATGGGAATTAGCTGTCATATCACCCAAAGAGACAACTCTTAACTAAATCATTTTGATCATAAGATATAAGCTATCAATCTGTCAAAAAGTACTCATGTAGATGTCTGTGCTTCTGGAGTTGAGCTCTGAGGGCAGTGAGTAGTTGTCTGATGAGTGCTCTGCTTCACAAATAGCAGCCTCAGGGCATATTTGCACCGCAGGGTAAATAGCTTGTCATGAGCTCCAGATGCTGAGGCCGGGCTGACACTTTTATCTGCACTAGTTGTGCTAGATAAACTAGCTTGAGTAGACTTACCCTGGCTTGGATGTAGCCAAGAGTCCTGGAGTGAAATGCTAAATTGTCTTCCCAAGTCACTCGCATTTAAGCCAATGGCCAGACCAAAATGTTATAAATAGATTRCTGAAGATAAAGGGGGAGGGAAAAAACCCCAAACATTGGAATGTAAACCATTTTATGGATTATGATAAAAATGAATCATTCCAAAGTGATTGCAGATTCAATTAAAAGATTCCCATTGGCCTTCAGAGTCTTTGAATATGGCTCAACATCACTCTGYCTTTCTATCTCTTTATTATGGAGTTCACATGCACTTACAGTTCCAGTTTTTCTATGGACACACTGAGCAGCTTAGGAAAATATACCCCTAGTAGCACATTATTATATTTATGTCTGTTCTATTTTATATATTTACACATACACACACACATTTATATATTTATATATTTATATATTTATATATTTATATATTTATATATTTATATATTTATATATTTATATATTTATATATAATATCTATTATATTTAGTGGCGGGGATGATGACCCTGGAGAAGGAAGGCAAAAAAAAACAACCAAAGAGCATTATGATGCATTTTCCAAAACATTGTCCAAAACTCTATTGGAAAGAGAGAATCTTTCAGATTTGCCCTTAAAAAGGGATTGCACTGTGCATTTTGAATAAACAATTTCCAAGAGATGAAAAATCGATCAATTATTACAATGTGTAGAGCTAAATCAAGTACTAAGCCTTACACCTTTGGTTGCCTCCTGTGTCTTAGACCCTTCCTGCACTTTCCTGTTACTGCCAAAGTAGCTCCAGGTGATGCTTAGTGATACATATCTGATTTTACTCTTCTCTGAATCATCTTTGGTAATAGCTGTGATTTCCAAGTGATTTGACAAATACCTGGAGAAATGGAAATATTAGACTCTACTGAGTTATTCTCGGAACATTGTGATCTCCCCAGCCATGACCCTGTCCTCTTAAAAGAGCATGGAAACAGCCATGTCTACACTAAATAATAATGATCCAAAGTAAGATACGGATTTAGTAYTCTAAAAGCCTTTTACCACATCTCTAAATGAACACGTTTCCTGTGCTCTAGGACTTGGACTTAGCTAATCAGAGCTCAAGCTAAATCTGTGTACTTGGCTTTTTTGTGTTGTCGTAGGCAGTTCTGAAGGTGTGCAGCCAGCCCTTAGGAAGTGACACAAATGTGTACTTGTGCACAATCTAGACAGAAAAGCAAGGTAATTTGCTTCACTTAAGTGTTTTCACAGAGATTTTGCATGGATTAAGTAGTGTCCTGTTATGTATTCTCACCTGCTGTACCCAAACTTCCTTATGTAGGGAAGAGCTTTGGCTTCTTGCTCCTTTTGTCCCTGTATCTTTGCTTAACACCTTTCTTGCATACAACTAGGGTGATCTCATGTGTATGGGTAGAATTATATCATTTTTGGAGACGAAGGAAGTCTCAGATTCTAGATAACATACTTCATTTTGTACTACGGTAGAAAGGATGTCACTTCCAATGTCTTTTTTGTAAGAACTTCATTCTTTATAATTCAAGAGGTTTGTCATACAGAGATTCACAGTTTATTTCAGTCTGAGTTTACTGGKGCAAGAAGTGATACCCCAATAGAGGTATATGAGAGGATATGCATGAGAGAAGTTGTGGAGGTGTATGTGATTTCTCAAATATTGTCTCACCTATGCTTTTCAGGCAGTCACTACATCCCTAAAGGGAAATAATTTCAACTGGAGAAGTCTCACAAATATTTTGAATCCTTCAGCTCTCCCTGTCGAGGGAGAGATAAGAAGTAGAGTAAGCAGCTTTGAGCACAGTATGGGCGGGTTSCAGCTTTGTTGCGATGCAGCGAGCACAATGTGGCACTTGTGCTGTTTGCCCAGCAATGCTGTGAGTCTGCAGGTAGCAACAAAGAAGCATTGGTTTAAATTGTTGCCTGCAAAGATTTAACCAGATAATAGATCCAGTGATCTGCAAGGCTGCTGCCACAGGTGAAAATCATTTAGTAGTCAAGAGTTTTAGATTTCTGTGTAGTCGTAGGGCTAAATTAACTAGTACTTCTTTGAGAGCCTGYGATTCTTGTACAAAGCCATGTACTCCATCAAAAGAGATGGTTTCTACCTTAATCTCAGGCAGAGCACAGATGTACTAGCAGAAGCAAGTAGYGTTTGAGTGTTTCAGGCGAGTGCGCGTGGCCGGCGAGGGGAGGGCACCCTTGGCTGTGTGGGCAGGCAGGGCAGCGCAAGGGCGCAAGTCCTGCTGGGGCTGCTTGGCGGYCCCTCTGCTTAGACCCCATCTTCTGTCTAACAGACAACTCGGCACGGTCATACTTGTGCCACGTGGGTATATGCAAAATAGCTGAATATAGCTGGATGCTCCCCAAGAGATGGCCTGTCTAGCTCCTATAGCTGATAGTCATTCCCTGATAGGAGCTATAACAGATAAGCAGAAATGCACCAAATTTGAATGACAAACCAGAAAAATCTTCTTTTTTACAGAGATAAATTTGCAGCATTTTTAGTTGTTCTTTATTTTCTCTCTCTCTCTCTCTTTTTTTTTTTTTTTTTTTTTTTTTTTTTTTTTGACTGTACTTTTTTGTGATTTTCCTGACAGATATTTCCACACAGGTCTTAACCAGAATGGAAATTGCATCTGCTGAAAATCCCATGCAACACAATCTTTTAAGCTGAGAAATGGTGCAATATATAAATGTTGTGATTTTCACCGCATGGTCTTATTTTATCTTAGCAATAAATGCAAGCATAATGTCATTTGGTAGGAAGCACATTAAGAATACTTCTTTCAGCATGGAAAGCAACTTTGTGGGGGGGAAAAAAGCAGAATGAAAGTATGTTGCGAGTAATTCATCACAGGAAAATGATGTGGGCATTAGGGCTTGCAACAGCCTGCAGGGAGGTGGTGTGGGTTTGAGGAAGGCCTAATACCAAGGAGCTTGTTGTACAGGATAGAGCTAAAAAYGTTCAGATTGTATGTGACTGGTCTGTGATATGCGTTAATTCCTGTCCTCCCTAGAGCTTGCATTTAGTCAGGCCATTTCTTTGTCTGCTAGTGAAAAGCTCAAAAAACACCTGGTCGATTGCAGTTCAGGGAGCTGTTGGATAATGCCCTGTGCCGTGTCTGGTGCGTGGGAGGGTACTTGGACTTTTTAACTGTTTTTTTTTAACATTTTACCATTCATTGAATTTCTTTGGCTTTGCTGTGGCATTCACATATCTGTTTTGTCATACCTGTGAAACTTGGCATTGTCTAGGGGTTGGGTTTTTTCGGAATTTCTGCATAATACTGAGAACATATTCTAAAACACCGTGGTACCTTATGCACAGCAACGACAACACAGTAGCAGGGACTGGAATCATAGCAGGTCTTTGCTCAGAAAGATTGTTCCTTCAGGGTATGTTTGGTAGAGAGCCACTAAACCGGKAGGCAGCAAGTTCCTGCTGGGAATGGCAGGTCACACAGAGGAGCATTAACGCTGCGAGTGCCCTGGGCGGCAGTGCCGGGCGCTGGGAGCCGGCAGCCTCGGCCTCCCGCCTGCAGCCAGCAACGTGCTGGGTGCTGCGCAGCCTCTGAACCTGCACCTTGGGAGAGGGGCTCTGTGCATGAAACGCTGCCTGTGCTCTGCTGCTGTAATTGTTTTTGACAACAGAACTATTTTAAATTCTCAGAGGATGTGTGGGTATCTTCTCAGAAACAAAGTGGCCTCAAAGAACTGCTAAGCCAATTACAGGAGTCATAGTTTCATGCGGGAGTCAATACGAAGTGGCACTTGAAAGAGCACAGATTGCTCTGTAAGGTCAGGTGAAGCACAGCTAAATCAATAAGCCAAATTGAGTCAAAATATTAGAGTCCAAAAGTAAAGGGATAGGAAGGAATGCAAGATGCTTGTGTAAGAACATACATATTTCTCTGGAAACTTCTACTTTTCACTCTGCCTGTGCAGAGTGCTCTGCCCTAGGTCATAATGATCCACTGGCAATTTGCTGTTGATTCGTTAATCGTTTTTTACTTTGGTTGTCTCATTTTAACTCAGAATCTTCTGCTGTGTGTCCCGCGGCATGTGACATTGCAAGGACTTCACTGTGTCAGGGTGTGCGTGGTGGCCTGGGCCTGGCGGTRCGAGGCAGCGTGGGGCTCTGCCCCAGGCCAGCAGCGGCCCCATGGAGGGCATGATGTAGGCCTTCAGAGAGAGGTTTGGTTCCCCGACTATATCCAAACATATCCAAACAATGTTCCGAAGGTGTATTTTCGTTTAACTTGGTTTCATCATGTTCACCTTTTCAGTTCTCCTTGTTTTGCTTGTTTAGATTATATTCCTTTCCACAAACATTGTACAGAGAAACAGCAAGACAGAACATGTGGTACATTCTAATACAGCTTGGAAATACTTACTGATTCCTAGGTGGCACTAACAATTTCCTTTTCTATTGTTAGTATATTTTGTATAAGTATTTTTAAAACTAAATTCCCTCTCCATGTGTGCAGGAAAACCTCCTAAGAAGGCAGCTGAGATAAATAGCCTATCCCATCCCATATATAAAGTAAATTTTTGGATATAGTTTTAGATAAAACATTTTCGATTAAGTAAGGTTTTGGATGTGGTTTTGCATATTTTAATTTGGACAAAAAGAGTGCTGTGAGACACTACAGAAATACTGAATTTCAATATACTCTTGGCATTCTCAACAGGATGATGGTACAGGAGGAACTGTTTGTTTGTTTCTAATAGTCTCATTTGGGTTTTTTTCTTGTCGCTTTGTCCTTTCTTCTCATGATGTTCCACTTTAATTTTCAAGGCTTTGTGAAATCACAGATTTTCTTGTCCTATGACAATTATGTGTATTTGAGTATGTTTGTGTGTATCTATACACCCCCCATATATTTAGCATGTGTATATATACCTGTATACTCTAGTTTAAATTGCATTCCCTGGGTATCTAGAATGTAATACTGAAAAATTAGATCCTCTTAACAGCAAACCTGAATATCAATCTGCTTTATGTAGCAGGCATGCCAAAACTCACTTGGGCACTTAGGTTCCTGGAAATATAATGCTGCCTTGCGTCACTAACCAAGAGCATTTGGCATGTTGTTCAGAAGGCTTGCAAGACGTATTGGCATGTAGAGATCTATGGCTTTCTGTGATTCTGCTCTTAATATTTTGGAAAAGAAATGCAGTTGGAAATTTGCCAGTTTTATAACCATTAGATTAAAAGGAATCATTGTCTCCCCCAGTTTAAAGTCCATATCTGCACTCTTTAGCTACGTACAGATGTAGTTGGTCATGTTAAATATTCCCCTAAGACCTTATTTTCTCAGATTATATCATTGAAGTAATATGCAGGGATATGTCATCATTATATTTTTATGTTTCACGGAGATTTTATTGCCCACTAGCTATGATTACTTTTATTTAGTAATTGCTAAGACAAAAATAATAAATTTCTTGATATGTCTGCAACCCTGTAATAAATGTCAGCATGCTCCTGAATATATTATCCAAATGGGATTTTTTCTTAACATATTTTGAGTATTTCTCAAAGTAAAGTTGTAATTATGACCCTAAAAAAGGCGATGGTGGCTTCACTGCCAGCATAATCTGCTATTTCTGCTTGAGATTTTTATTTTAATCTTGAAATGAAGAGAAATGGGGACACATTGACCATACGTTCCTCATTTTGCATCAGCTTGCTTTTCCTTCCAGATTGCATGAACCTGCCGTCTTTTTTTTCGTTACACTACAGCCTCTGTGAAATTTGAAGTCTTTAATCACATCTATTTTTCTACCTTCATTTCTATTTCTCTGTTATATTTGTAAATGCCCATTTTATTCAAATCARTAAGTGGGGTAAGTCAGGTATATTTGGCAGCAATATTTTTACTTATTGTGTTGAATATTGCATAAATACTATAATTTGCAGGCACATGCAAAGTAGATTCTTATTCAGATTAAATAATGCTACATTAATGTGATGGTCCTTCAGTACATATTCTATTTTTTTGGTGAAACTAAGTTATCCTTCAGTTCTCTGAAATACAAATACTGATTAACCAGGTAGGACACACATTTATTTTCTCCCCAAGGAACACTTGCAATGACAGTTGCTATAGCAACTCTACATATGTGGATTTTGGAGTTATGAGGATTTTAATGCAACATTTGTTGGAGTTGTCTTGTAGGATGGCTGAGAAAATCAGGCTTTGAAGCTTATATATATATTGTGACTACGAATATACCATAATTTGGAGCACACAGAAGGACAATCATGAATTGTAGCTTTTCTTAAAAAAATGTAATTTATAACCCTTTGAAGATGAATTGCTTTAAATAATGGTAATGATTTACGCTTCATATTCCCTTGCATATCAAAACACAAATGAAGACTGGTTATAATAATAGTAGCTGCATAAAACTCTTTAACCAAAAGTACTCGTTTATCTCATTATTATTCAGTTCATATATTGCTACATTATGTTTTCAGTAGCTGCTATCAGTCTGTGTGTTCAGATACTGTAGTTCGTAGTTTTATTCACGCTCAGGACTGTATCTCTTTAGAAATCATGGACTGTAATGACCTGACTCTTGGAGAGCTTCTGAGACAAACCTGGATGGAAAAGTATCTTGACTTAGGTTTGATGCAGGCCCTCCAGCCTGGGGGCCCTCTCAGAAAAGAATATGCTATAAATTCCACTTTCATGGAGTATTGGACGATTTGAAATGAGAACCTAGCTTTTAATTAAGAGAAATGCAATGTTCTTTGAAATATACAAATGAAGAACTAGTCATTGGATTCATCTTTTGGTGATGATCTTTGACAGCAGTAATCCGGGTGTCTTATAATTTTTATCAGGAGTAAGATCACTACTTTAAAAGTATATTAAAAACCTTGTGAATATCTTTAAATGACTATAGGTTCTCAAGGAGTTAAATTTTATAGAAACACTCAAAAATCTTAAATGTGCTGGCTTTTGGTAAAGGATACCAATAATATTTGCTTTATTATGTTTGGCATGCAGTTTTCTTCCAAAGGGAAAGGAGTTCTATTATGAGTGAAAAAAAAAATAAAAAGGCATGTGGTGTGTCACTAGGACTGATGATTTAACCCTCAGAAAAACCCAGGGATATCATTGAAGCAGTAAGCGTGACACAAATTCAGAGTGCTGAAATCCCTGATCTTTTCCCACGCACTTGTTTCTCTCTCCCTGGTGTTCTCGTGGGAGGTTTCTTCCCTAAACAGTTACTCGTAGACCCACCACTTGCTGCATATAGCTGACTTATGGCCTTCAGCAGATGCCTTAAAGAACTCCTACAGGAGAATACAGGTTGTGAAAAATATCAYATTGCAGGCTAGATTGCTTCAAAGTGTTTATTAAATACTTCCATGCTGCAGCTCCTCCCTGGCTGCAGGGAGGCCTCGTCGGCAATACCTTTATGGGCATCATCAGCAATACCTGCCCACACTTCTCTCCCTGGTTATTACATGACTATAAGTCACTTAAAAAGCCAGAAGCRAAGCAAAATTACAGCAACATCAACTCAGACACTTAGAATTTCTGCAGATTTAGAATACTGCTTTGATTAAAACAAAGATGTTTTCATCTGCAGCAAATAAAAAGTGTGCTGTGTTGCATGTCTGCACCAGAGCTYGCTGTTAAACATGGGGGCTGATGGAGTGAAAGAGACTCGACCTTATATTGCAACAGTGGCAGATACGTGCCTTAATACACTTCTTTTGAACAAAAATTGAGGTCTTCAAAACCCGCCTGGATGCCACCCTGTGCCACATGCTCTAGGTGTGCCTGCTTGAGCAGGAAGGTTGGACTAGATGATCTGTAGAGGTCCCTTCCAACCTTAAATATTCTGAAATATTCTGAAATATTCTGAAAAATGCCGGGCTAAGTAGTTACCTACACTCAACCTGAGCAGACAGTCTGAAGCGATCAGTGTGTAGCGCGTAAGCAGGGGAGATGGTACTGCCACTGGTGAAAGCACTTTCCACCACATTCATAGCTCTGYGTGTAAAAGGATTTACCCAGATGTGCTAAACATCAGAAAATCCTGTAAAATAGAGTATACCATAACCTAGCACTTAAAAGAAGGTGATGAATTGTTACTTCTGTATGAAATTAGTGGTGACGTCTTAAGGCCCACAAAGAGGGAGCTAAATAAAAACCAAGACAGAAAAATTTATTAGTGTACTTTGTGCCAAAAAAATAAAAGGAAGTGTGGAGGGGAGGACGGATAACAGACCAGATTCCAGCAGTGTCCTGCTTGCTGTCCGCCCTGGYGGGGCTCGGCGGTGGTTGGGTTTGGTGGCTGCTCCCTTCGGTGGCGCTGGGACGCGATGCTTGTCTGCACCTTGGGGGAGGCTGTCACTGTCATTAGCAGGAGATGGATTGGCTGAAGCCTCTTCASTTACGAGGTTCGTGAGGAGATACATGATGGAAGATAAATAGATTTCTTTTCTTGTGATTGTTGTGTCTTTAAAACCTAAAACTATTTTACTTCGTGGCTCTGTGGGATATGCCTGAGGCAACGGTTCTAGACTAGACAGGCCATTTTGTAGTTTTATTGGGTAGTCTTGTGCTTTAAATGCATCTTTTCTCTTGTCACAGAAGAGCTGTGCATGTAGAGTGAAGAGTGTGGTTGGATTTTTTTCTTTGTGTGTAGTTGCCAGTGCCCCGGATGTGTCACAGTATCCCATGGGGACACCAGCGAGGCTCAGCACTGAGTTTCGTGTCCTCCACCGCGTCTCTGGGGCTCGGCGTGYGTCAGGGGTGCCAGACGAGGGGCAGCAGCCAGGCCAGGGCCCGGCCGCCTGGCCCAGCCCTGGCAGCGTCAGGCCTCCGGTGGGGCCTGATTCTGTAGCTGTGCCAGCTGCTAATCTCTTTCTGGGAAAGAGATTATTTCAGGAGAAATTTTGCAATGTGCCAAGCACGGTCCCTCAGCCTCAGTTGTAGTCTGTGCGTTTGCTTTGCTTTCCCTTATATTAAAAGGTGTATGTAAAACATATCCATAACAATTTTGCTATGCAAAATTCACCTGTGATAGAGGAGTGATCCTGAGGGATGTTAGCCGTGCAGAGCCCAAAGGCCCTGCAGAGATGAGAGCACCAAAGGAGCTTTTCCAAGGACGCTTTGAGCTGTGACGCTCTCACAAGCAAGTGACCATCTCTGCTGCCCGGTGCCACCCGCAGTGCAGGTCCTGCAATGCCCCAGGCGCCGCAAGGAGAGGAGCAGAGCTGTAAGAAACAACCTGACTGCACCGTGAATCCTAGTGCTACTCCATTTGCACCAGTTGGGGTCGCGTTCTTCTAAACTGGATTTGACACTCAGTATTTCAAAAGTACTTTGAGTGGCTTGTGTGAAGTATTAAATATTTCCTGAAGTTTTATGACACAGTGAAGCAATGCTAAAATGGTAAATTAATACAGGTTTCTATAAAATGTCTTGTAGTTGCATTTCTGCTTTGGGCAGAAAACAAGAAGTGTTGGGAAAATATCTCCATATGTTTAAGTTTGTTCTAAAATCTTTAATTTATGCTTATTTCTGGAACTGTTTAGTTAGTTTTTACCCACTACTAATTTATGTAATATATTGCGAGGCAAAGCTCTGAATGTTTCAGAAATGAATACAGCAATAAAGATAATAATAGTTCATTGCATTGGGAGGAAACCTAAACCATTTCACAGATGGATTTATAAACTACTAGTTAGAAGCATTGTATAAGCTATCATGTAGCAATTTTAACAACACTCGGAAATACAGTTTAGGGCAGGCAGTTGTATTTAATTCTCTGTATGTTCTCGGACTGTATTCATCACTGGCATGTGTTGAGTGCCTTCCAGGGAGGTATGAACTGCGGTAATAATGGTATTATCAAGTGGAGAAGCCCAGGGAATTTAAACTGGGCTGAAAATGATCACCAAGATTTTGGCCAAGGTATAGAAGCCGAGACCTTTACTCTTCAGCAAGACTGTTTTAATGACTGGAAGAGTAAAGACCTTGAAGGATTTTGGTGATGAATGTTCCCCAAAGGGCTCCACGTGCCCATACCACTGTGTCTTGTTCCCATCGGGACTCTCCAGAAAGGCAGTCATTCTGTCCCAGGGAAGGAACAAGCCCGATCCTTTCTTGTAGAAGTCCCATGCAAGCATATGCTGGGTCTGACTGTATTTAGTACCTTTTTGATTCAGACCAGCTTATAAAGACTGTGGGCCTGGTAAAACTGCAGGTCTACATTACCTATTTTTTCAAGGTTGGTATTTAAAACTTGATAATAGCAAAAGTTCATAGTCTGGGTGAAATAAGAGATGATTAGGGTAATTAGATCCTCCTGAGAAGACCATAAATTAATGGCAATTACGATTCTTGAAACAACAGAAGCGTGAGGTACCTCTACCACTGATCTGTTTCATCACATTTCATCACATTTGCTGCATTGTAATGCTCCTTTAATGTTAATATGTACTTCTGTAGTAAAATCTAATTGAAAACACTGAGCAGGCAGAGCCCAAGGCCACAGTCATGCTCTGCATAATTACCTAAGGAGCAGGGTGTACGTTGCCGGGGAAGAGGTGCCACCAGCCATCAGCGAGCTCTGAGCGACGCAGGCGCCGCGCTCGCTGCAGCGCAGTAATAGCCTGCCAGGAATTTATAGGTGAATGCTAAAAGATAATTAACAATCAATTCATTTTGCAAAATTTTCAATAATTGAAACAGGTATCTCCAGAATGAAGTAATAATACTACATTTAAATTTGTACGTGGCTGTCTCATAACAGAGATGTGTTCATTTAAGCAGAAATTACTTCAAGTTAGCAACCCCGAGGTAGTTCTGCAGTCACAGAGGGATTCTTTGAAGCCTGCAAGCAGGCTGCTTTGATGTCTGATGTAGAAAGTAAGGGATCTTTTCACTGTGATAATTCTAGCCATTTCCATTCTGCTCTGTATTGAGAGAGAAAAAAATCTGATTTGGAATGTGGAGAAATAAATGGAACCCAAACAGAAGTGTGCATTAAAAAGGGGGAAAAGTAGATTATATATATGTTGTGACCCAGGTTGTAGGCAGTCACTATCCTCATGCTTTGCCTCAGTGAAAGGCCGGGGGGGGGGGGGGGTGCCAAAATTCAGCTTATTCTGTGTTTTCCCTTTGTGAACCCCCTACGCACACTAAAAGGGCGTAACTGAAATCTTCCTCTTGCATGAAGAGAGTCTCTGGGTCTGTGAGGCTGTATCTCTGCAGGACACGTTAATGTGGGTACCTGCTCAGGTAGGTGCCGTCGTGAGAAGGAGGAAGGGAAGGTTCTGGGGCAAAACCACACAGTTTTTCATTGGCATCTAGGGAGAGGTCTTTCATGCCACTGGCAACACCTGGAGCAGCTTAACAGCTGCAATAAGTCACCTCAAAATGGGCAAAAACTTGACACTGTAGTGTAAAACGTATCTGTGAAGCAATGGCTCTTCTACACAGGGAACGGGTTCCGGGGCAGCAGCTCCCAGCTCTGCTGCCTCCCGTGTGCTTGGAAGAGTTTGAGTTTGTGCTCAAAAGAGTTTCCGATGCCATTCAGTTTGGTTTGGTGGTTGTTGCATCATCTTTCAATTTACAGTAACACTAAAATCATTTCCAAAGCACACTGGGGAAGAGTAGGTAATTTATCTTTGCTTTGTGATTTCTGGGGCATATATAACTGCCTGTGGCTAAAAAGCAACCTAATTTTAAAAGGGAAGAATGTGTAGGTGTTTAATGCACAATGTTGACATATACATTTTTGCTTCTACTTTTTAGAAAACGTGTCACAAAACTTCTACATGTGAAAAGCATGCTCTGCATATGCATGTAACTAATGTTACATAACAGCTTTTATCTGCAGTATCTTAACGTGAAATAATTGCAGTTCCATTGAGTCCAGAGGAGCAATTACTTTGTAGATGGAACTTTTTTCTTTACTTGCATTTTTGATATCTTTGCAATGTCAAACTCACTTGAACTGACAACATAATTTCTCCAGTAGTGCTGTTGCATCAGCCGTGCAACTGCTGTTTGGTGTCAGTGGAGGATTTTTCCTTCTTGCTATATTTTGATACGACAAACATTAAAATCCTAGTCTTGCAAAGCAAAAATAAATTACATGAATAACATATGAATAATGTGAACAATCACACTTGTTCTAAGGTAGCCACACATACAGGAATGAGGTGAGTATAATTATGAAACATCCCTTCAAATTTAGTTTATAGGGCAAGAATCATGAAACTATTGTAGCCTGTTAGAAAAACGAGGGGAGTGTTTGTTTGGATACTTATGGATAGAATTTTATTTGATCTTAATGTATTGCAGTGGTTCTTTTGAATTTCTGGTATATGTGAAACTTGAGGTAGCTGCATTACAAAGGAGTTGTAATTGCCTTGTCATGTCAATATATTCCTGTAACATTGATTTTTTTTTTTTTTTTTGGTTCTATTTTTTCTTTGAATTTTGCTTTAGCAATCTAGCTAGGGTGATTTAGGACTGTTTTGAAAGGTCAGCTCCCTGAGCCATATTGTATAGCATTTTCCCCTAACAGTTGGCCAAAGCACAGTGTGCTATATATAGTTCAGTTTGCTTTTTGCTGTAGTAAACCTCAGTTCCCATTAATGCTCCTTTGTTTGAACAAAAGTTAATCATCTTTTCAGAAAAATCCTGTAGAGCATGGCTAACATTACAAGCCGAATGCAAGGAGCTAAAGTATCATTTTGTGAGAGCAGATACTAACCAGTTTCTGAACCCCATGGAGATTGTAGAAACATAATAATGTTATTTTGAATAAGAAATAATGGCTGCTGATTCCAAGCTCATCCAGGAACAAAAAGAGAACTATG
Source organism: Nothoprocta perdicaria (assembly GCF_003342845.1). Taxonomy (NCBI): domain Eukaryota; kingdom Metazoa; phylum Chordata; class Aves; order Tinamiformes; family Tinamidae; genus Nothoprocta; species Nothoprocta perdicaria. The sequence continues at coordinate 1,308,863 of NW_020454760.1, forward strand.
AAGGGCTTATTCAATACAATGTAAGTTATGCAGATGTTTCTCAATTTTCTTGATGAACTTTTATGCAGGAGTCAGGGTTTTGTTTGATCAAATCATTTCAAGGGGAAGAATGAGTCCTTAAGTACTTTTGTTCCTGCCAATGAATGGATCATGAGAGCAGCCAGAGGAAGGACACTAAATACAGACCTTTGTCAGTCAGAGGCAGAGGGAGCTCCCCTGCCAGCTTTATGGGGCTCACTCCTTCTTCCTTTCACTTTCGAATAAACAGGAACAAAATGGAAGCTGAAAACAAAAGTAGAGCAGCTGTGCAGGGAGCCTGTGACCGGAGGGAGTCAGGAGCAGCTTTCCCTCTGCTCCAGTGGGAGAAGCCTGTGGGGCAGGAGCCTTGGGGAAGCCATGGGCTGTGACATGTTGCAGGAATCCCAGTGCCCCTGCGCCCAGCCGGGTGGAGCAGAGAGAACCTCCAGGTTCAGGCTAGGAATTCAACTGTCATTATACCCCAGAGCAAGACAGGAGTAACTCCTCTGAATAAGTTTACTCTTATCCAGAGTTGTGGGACCTGTAGTGTCACTGCTGGTGGAGTCCCACCTTGGTGGCAGAGCAAAGTCTTTGCTGACCACAAAGACTGTTGCAGGTTGTTGCGAGCAAAATTCTCCTAACACAAAAACGTCAGGTCCCCTGTGCATGTTGGTGGGCTAAATATAGCTGGATTTGTAGAGAGAGGAAGAAAAGCTGTTCTTAAGAACGTGTTTTCAGTCCAGTGAGGCCACTTTAATGCAAAGCTGAAGAATGGCTTTTGTTATACATAAAAACTGCCTGCAAAAATATTGACCTGAAGGATTTATTTGTTGTCTTAAATAGTTTAAGCAGCCATGTAGTAATAATAAACATAAAAATCATCATGCTCCAGTCAAAGCAATCATCTTGTATTCTATCTTGAGGGATGAAGTTAGCAGAAGGTTAAGAAGATCATACAAGAAGTTCTCAGACTAAAGCAGAAAGTTAAAGGCTGGCCCAGAGGAGAGGCTCTAGGCTGAGACCACAACTGGTAGAGGAAGGGGAGCTCTAGGATTGGAGAGGTGTTTTTTCCACGTTTTTCTCTCCCGTTCAGGATGCTCCCCTGGGCAGCGCTGTGCCTGGCGTGTGGGCAAGAAGGAAGCGCTGGGGCAGCGTGCCCAGCACGTGCCGTGGCAGCCGTAGCTCCGCTCTGCGGCTGCAGGAGGCCTGAGAGGCGCTTGGGGCCTGCGGGACCGCGTACTGGGGCTGAGAGCTGTGGCCCAGCCTGCAGCTACCGGGCCTTGTACCCCGAGCGGGAAAAGGGAAGACTTCCTTTCTGAAGGACACTTTTGGTTTGATGTGCCTTTGGTCTTAAACTTGCCATTGCCATTGTGCTTGTCATCGTATCCTCTCAGCAACAGGGACGCTAAAGCCCAGTATGTTTTTCTGAACGAAAAGCATTCCGTTTTCTGAAAGGAATATTGGGATCAGGAAAGGGGGACTGCAAACTGGAGGTGGCCAGAGGCTGCTGAAGGCTGGCTGGGATGGTACAGGCGGCCCTTGCTGACCCCTTTGGTTGTCAAGGCTTTATGAAGAGTTTTGCAGCTTTAGAACTTTTCAGTTGATGGTGTCAGGTACTTCAGCAATAGATGATTTGGTCTCCATTGGCGTTTGGCCTTTAAATCACTGAAGTATCCGTGGTGCCAGAACCTGGAATCACAGAATAAGATGAAACTCATGTTTACAAAGAACATGTTTTCCACTCATTTCTAGCCATTTTTATTATGCTACTAATTGCCCATTAAATGGCAGTAAATGAATGTCTATTCAGCCATTAACCACCTTCTGCTACAGCAAGGAAACTGAGATATAATCCACATTCATGTTCCTAGTCATATAGTTTCACTGATTAAGTAATGTTCACCTTTTCTTTATAAAGCTGGCAAAAATACATGTATTATAAACCAAGTATATTAAGTATTCATAAGATCTTCATTGGTCTTTAGGTTAGAGGGAAGGATATTTATTTAAGGGAAGGCAGAGGGAGTAGGAGGATAAAATACTAGATGAACAATATGTTATCATCTTTCTCTTATTCCATGTGATTTACATTTTCCACATCAGAACAAGCTGTAAAGTTTGATGGAGATAATTAAATATAATTTGAAGATGAGATAGCTCTTTTTTTGGCAGAGAAGCAGATCCTACTAAAAAACTTAGCTAGAGACAGTAATCCACCAGTAAGTTGAAGAGGAAAACGCTTTAAAAGGTTAAGCACTAGATTGTGTGAGATGCTGCCAGAGCAGAATGCAGATCGGTTAGTATAACCAAGGTAGTCAGTACCTGCACATGATTGCAGATGGTGACAGCAGAGTGAGAACTGGTATTAGGTACTAGGCTAATACTTAGCCCGCTACCTTAATTGGAGAGCTGGGGAATTTTGAGTGGAAAGATCAAGTGTTTTGATTTTCCAGAACTTCAAAATCAATGTAGTTTTAGTTCATTTTATTGACTGGAAAATGAAATCTGGTCATGACTCAAGATAAGAAGAAAAGGTTGGGCCCTCTAAATATCGTGCGTATAACTGTTCCCCAGCACGTTGGCCCTGGCACTTGCTTTGCGAGCACAGAGCAGAGCACTGACGTTCAAACATGGCCTTAGTACAAGCAGAGATTTAGTCTGACTTGAAATTGAGCAAGAGCTTGTTTGGGAGAAAATAAATACAGCTCCTGGATGTGTGCCCAGGTAGTCTCTGCAGAACACGGTGGGTTATTCAGTGCCCGGCTCAATGTTGCTGTGACTCGAGAGGTAATAAGCGGGAGACAACTATTATTAAAGGAAACTTCCCTCTGGGAGAAGAAATGTCTTGATTTGATTACAATCATACACATAGAAAAATTCCTTCTTTTGATGCCTTTTTTCTCTTGAGGCCTAGGGGTTGCATTCACTGACATAAGGTATAGCTTTTCACAAATTCATCCTTGTATTTACAAGCTTCCTTGTGGCTTCCTCATGCAGCGATAAGGGGCCTGCTATATACTTAGCATTTATTTGTTGATACATAATATGGGATAGAAGAAAATAAGTAAATCTCAGGTAAAAAAGCAGGCCATGCTATGCATCGTTGTGACTACCACAGTTTTTTTTTTTTTTTTTATCCTGTCAACAAGTATATTTGTTAAGGTGTAGAATAGGGTATGTGAGTCATTAACTTTGTCAGTTCATGGATTAGTTAAGCACGTGAGCTGACTTGGCTTGCCACTCACGTGTTCTCACCCCTTAATATGCCAGATTGCTTTCTGTAAAATAGCCCAAATGAAACTGCAGATAAGAAGCTCTGAAAAATTCATAGCTATTTGTAGTGTTATCTCTTAGGTATGATGCATAAGAGGTAATTTCTCAGTCAACTCGGAGCTGGTAACAAGAAAGTGTGACTTGTCTTGCGGCAGTACAGGATGCAGATCACCTAGTATGAACGTACTGGAAAATAGTTCGGATATTACTGTAAACTGCCACTGAAGCCTCAGGCTTCAGACAGAGATTCTGTTTATTTGTACAATAAAATAAGTGCRGTGTTTGATAATTAAGAGATGAAGCTCTTTCTCAGTGTTCTGCATCAGGGTTCATATGCATGGGTATCTGCTAACCAAACGCCAGTGTGAGGGATTGTGGAATGACTGGAATTTGGCAGGTACWGAAATGATAGACTTCTTATAATTAAATCTCATTTAAATGAGCACCTAAATCATCTTGTATTCTGGGATTACCCATTCCCAATTTAACATAACAATGAATGCCCATCTGCATGTCACAGAAACTCAAGGATTGCCTAAGCTACAAAGCAAGCTCACTCCCCTTTATGAATTATGATGGGTTTAGCAGTTGCCATGGCTACAGTTTGTTCTAATTGTGATACATTAGTAGCAACAAGAATTGGATGGCTCAAGCCATTTAGTTAATTAAATGCAAACTTGGACAGTTCTAAAGGAATAATAGATAAAATTAACACCTACTAGCATACACCTGTAAAATGTGAATAATTTGTCTTAAAAATTACAAAGCACTTGTGTATTCTTGACATGTCTTTCATAGCCTTACATGTTTTATTATAGGAATGTTCTATAATTTATTTTAAACTACTTGCTGAGATGAAGAATGATGGTGCTGATCAATGAAACATGTTCCATGGTTCAAGCCAATAAAATGTGTTAGACTTTAGCTGGGGGGAAGTGTGACTTGCAGCAATTATACCAGATGATGAATCCACAGTTCCTCGGCTAACACATTTAGGTACTGAAAATAGGGATTTATAATGGAAAAGGCTGACACAAACCTTACTGCAATGTCACAAATACAATCTAACATAGAGAAAGCCAAATCTTGTTTTCAGGAAGGAAAATGCCTAAGTTTGCTGGTGGAATTTAAAAGTTACACCTGGAATAAAAGATTAGGTTTCATCATAATTGCAGAAACACTTGGCAGGAGCCACTGTCAGCAGTGGTCGAGGACAAAACCTGCGTGGGGACTTGCTCTGCTACCCATGTCCGCCCTATCTGTGGATCCATGGAGATTTTCAAGGACAGGAAGGTTTCAGAGTTTACTGCTAGCTCTGTTAAAATAATATACTTTGAACTTTAAGTTATTGAGAAATGTCATGGCTCAAGAACAAGTGTATCAAAATAGAACAAAAGCAAAAATATTCAGACCTTGCTGTGTAATTTTTCTGCCACTAAGTCACAGTGAATTGGTTACAATGCAAAATGAGCACTTGCGTCCTAGGGAGCAGCGCAGACTTTTCTCCTGGTGAAAGGAGATTAAGTCAAGAAACGCTGTTGTTCAGAGCTGCTCCTTGGGAATAGCCCAAACAGAGCTCTTCAGGCTGTGTCCTGCCCCGGTCTCAGGCTGCCATGCACTGTGCTGTGTGTAGGTGCTTTTGAGAAATTGGCCTACATCAAAATAGCGGTGTATCCTGGCATAACTAAGGGAAAAGGAAAACACTTTTGGGGGGTCGGTTTGTTTGTTTTTTTGTAGAAGGCCTTCTTTTTTTTTTTGTGGTTTGCCATGATTTGAATTCCCAGTGACAGCTGGTCAGGAATGAAGGTTTTGTTGCTACTTATTCTCATGAGTCCAACCACTCTTTTGTGCATCACTAAAACACCCTTGGCATTTATGCTTGAGAAAGTAAAAACACTTTCATGCGAATAAAGCAGTAATAATAAATAAATCTGAATGCAGCATATACAGCRGATTGACTGGAATTACAGTATGATCTTTATACTTTAATACAACCTTTAGATCACAAAACATTCAAACTGCATTGTCACATACACCCTCTATGCAGCACTGAGATAACATTGTTAAACAGAAAGGACATTACCAGCAGTAGCAAGTTTGGCTCAAAGCAGCAAAAGCAATATGCAAATGCTCTGCTTTAAATAATAATTACATTATAATTTAAAAGTCATTGAAAAGCTGACTTGCTTTATATGCGTATCAGTAATTTTGAATAACCAGTGTTCTGCAGAGGAGTGGTATGAGAAGGGTTAGCCTGTTTCTTCCCTGCTCCTTTTCTGGCACCAGTTCTCCCTTTGTGTTCTCCTCAAGGTCTCCAAGAAGAATTAGATCACASTGTGTATACAAATATATGGAATATATTCTCCGTGCAGAACTCAGGCAAACTAACCCAACATTGACCCAAAAATTTCCACTGACTTTTGGGTTTTTATAGCAGGGACACGGTGATAGAGGGAATTTGTGATGACCGTAATTGGCATTGAGATGGACAGTGCTGTTGAGATAATCCACTTCCTTGATACGATAGAAGAGCAAAGGAATTTTTTTCTGAAACTGAGCTTTGGTTCTACAGACCAGCTGCTCTTGGGGGACTATTTGGTTTCTTTAACAACCAGCACCAAAACTGTAGATGGAGAATTTCCTTGTCTATTAGGTGAAACCTGCTCTGAGATAAAACATAATTCAGGGATAGAAGAAGCATTTAGCCTTTAAAAGAATGCAGCCTGACAGAAGTTTAATATACAAGAGGCCAATAGAGTCCTGAGGAAATGAGATAAATTTTTCAGAAAATGGCACCTGGTCTGTGTATAGTAAATACGGAGAATAAATCGATAGTTATGGTGATGCAGCCAAGATGACTATCCAGCAGTAGTGTACATTGTAGCTTCATGCAAATGTCTTTGAGAAATCTAAAGTCAATTTAACCAAGCTATATGTTCAGAAATATCTAATTTGGTATTAAAGATAGAACATGTAACTCTGGAGGAGAAGAGTACTTGCTTTTCTCTGGGACATGGGACGTGTTGCTCTGAGGGGGCTGAATTGAAGGGGTTTAGTGTTTGTTTTGCCATCCTGGTATACTTGCAGATCCAAGCAGTTCAGTTGCTGAAGAGGGTGGATGCAAAGGGGCTGTGTATCAGAAAAAGCGATTTTCTTTCAGAGGATGCATTCAGCCGGGTAAATGTGACTGAATATGAACAAAACATTCCTATGGCTGGATTAGGGAAGAGAAGTTTTTGTGAAAGTGAAAGGACAGAAAAAGCTGTTGAGCCTTCCTCTGTAAAGTGAATTTTCTGCATGGAGTTCCTGCTTTTCATTAGCACCACAGGCTGAAATAGTTTTGCTTTACTTTCCTTGATAAGTCTGTGCGTTGGGAGCTGAAGGGAGGGCAGCCTGTGCGGGGCAGGATGGGCACAGGCAGCGGGGCGGGTGTGCGGCTGTGCCGAAGCTGCCCGCGCCGGCGGGACCCCGCGGGAAAGCCGGGTTCCCGCTTTCCCAGAGCCGGGTTCCCGCTTTCCTAGAGCTGGGTTCCCGCTTTCCCAGAGCCACTGCTGCCAGCACAGGGCGTTGGCTGGCAGCTCTTGTCACAGGGTTTTGGGGTCTTGGTTTTGAGGCCTGAGTTTTTGATGATACTAACTTATGAGGTTATTCTGTATGATTACAAAACTATAAAAGCTGTTGCATTTAATTTGGAGTATAAATTATATTTTGCAAGAACTGAATAGAGAATTGAAAGCACTGCTGACCTTCCTAGGACAAGGCTGACCAATATCCTCTCCCATAGGAAGAAAATTGCGAATCGCCAAGTGGGTAGCAGTGCACAGGGCAGGGAAAACAACGAGGGCGGTTGCTTCTTTCTGATTTCCAAACACTGAAAKAGTTTGGGCAACGTTTTTGGAGCCTTGTCAGGGTGAAGCAGCAGCAGGGCTCAGCTGCATTGCCATGACAACCTGGGCAKAGGGAGCTGCTGACTTGTCAGGCTAATGTCACTTGTGACCCGCAACTTCACGGAGAGCCTCCCTGTGTTGCACACACCGTGTTGCAAGCTGCTGTCTCATTTGCCCGCACAAATAACATTTACTGAGTATAAAGAGACAGCCTGAGAACTAAAGGGAATCTCAGAAGCTCCTTCTCTCCCTCAGTTTCCATTCAGCTTTTACTTGGGGTTGATTCTTTATAGTTTATCAAGGTACTTTATACCTTATCTTTCCCATTTAGCTTCCAGCAGGCTTCGTGTAATAATTGTGCTTGCAGAGGATAGAGGAAAAATGTTCTGATCCTTGTGACATAGGTATTGCAATGAGTCTAACATATGTGTGCCTTGGTCTACTTTCACCACAGGGATGAGAGATCCATACAAAAGTACTAAATGTGGTATGTCCAGAGCTGCTCAATCCCTCTGCCCTTGCAGTGCCTGCAGCAAGCACTCCAAAGGGCTGTGATCCACAGGAATTCTTACATCTGTATTTTTGTCAAAAAATTTCCCACTTAGTACATCATCATATGTGAGTTCAAATTTGTGTGCAAATTTCTAGCTTTTCTTTAATTGGAAGCTTTTTACCACTTCTGCAAGCATTCTCTTGAAAACTGAAGATAGGTGTTTGAGAGTTTGGTAATTGCAGCTATCACATTAACTGACAGAGTCATTTCATGATCACACCTTCTTAACCACCGAAACCTAGATAAGAATTTGAATATACCCAGTTCTTTGCAGAGCTTCTGTTTTGAATGACATTTCTCTGCTCTTCCTTCCCTGGAGTCCATGCAGGTTCTAGTTCCATATGTGCCATGAGATATCAGTGTTGCTCGAGAAGGGTACACAGAGCTGTGCAATGCATACACATAAGCTTACAGAGATAAAGTTGCTGCAGTCAGAATATCCTTGCTTTATTTTGTTCAAAATTTCAAACTGAGCATTGGGCAGTTTTCTTTTTCTTTTGCAATGAATTATTCAGGAGCTGAAGTGAGTAAAATTACAGATTTCTAGACTAGTGACGTTTAGAATATAAGAAGGATAGCAAAATCTATTTCATTTGAACTCTAATCTCTGGTCATGTATAAAATGAATAAAATGCAGTAAGTGTGGAGAAATATGATTTATAACAGSAGCTGAAGTCTGGCAGTGAATATCCAAAAATGCCAAGATTGTATGTCAGTCAATTTAGTAGTGCAAAGTGAAGGCAAAGAATGAAAYGAGGGCTCTCTCCGATGATGTAATCTTTCGAAAAAATGACAGATGCGGAATTATGTCTAGCTTAAAGCAGCTAAGTGCTTGGTAAGTGAGAGACAGAAAAGCCATTATTTTAATAGTAGAAGTTGGGGGAATACATTGCTTTTGTTGCACTTTATGTTTGTCTCTTTTAGTAATGTCTGACTTATTTTATAGATCTTAAAGCAAATGAATATGTCAGGTAAGGGATATTAGACGGTTCTGAGGGTCGGTAAAGTGCTTTCTGAACTATTCACTTCTTCTTTGCTTGATATATAACCGAAACTCATCCGTGACTGAAATTGTTACCACCTGAAGACCCTTCAGCAATACAAATGAAATGACTTGGTGAGTCTCAGGACACTTCTCAAGTGCACARACACCCACTTTGGATAAAAGCGCCTCACAGTGAAATCTGTGGTGGCAAACTTCACCCGGCTCATCAATGCTGTCAGCTCACAGACAATGATAATGGGAGTAAAACACAAACAGAGGCATGCTCTCCTATTCAGCACCTGAGATGGTGCTGTAGCTTTTAAGAGTTTTGGCAGTGTGTGGGGAATGGGAGGGCCCTGTCARTGCTGGAGCTGGGTCATGGGCACAGCTGGGTGGTGGCTGTGGGTTGTGGGCATTGCGCTGGAGCGGCTGCATTGCCRGGCACAGACAGCACGAGTAGGTGAGTACAAAAGGCACAGAGGAAAAGCTCTTCATCTTCCTCAGAGGAGGACATGCATGAACCTTGGTTCAGCAGTTAGTATCCTTGCAAGAGAATAATTTTGTTTTCCTTCTATGCCAGCTCGGTATTTCAAAGAGACAACAAAATTTGTAATCTTGTAATGGCACAAGGTGCAGGCAGCTCTAGGGAGTCACAAAGATACAACAAGCTCTTGTTGACTGAAGACAAAATGATCACTATTTATTTCTTAGATGAGCAGTAGCAGTGATTCCTAAATGAGTCTGCGTAGTTCATGGACCTCTTCATTGTTTCTGCAACTAAGACMGAAGTACAAACTTCTCCAGAGGAAGTAGAATCTATTACACGCACGGAAAAGTTAAATTGCCATAACAAAAATTAATTTCCTCAAATCTTTACAAGAGTGTCAAATGAAAGGAATATGAAAATGCTTCTTGAAAGTCTAGGTGACAAGGATTTTTTCCAGTATTTGCTTCATTTTCCTCTGCTGTCCAAAACTTTGACCTCGCTGGGATCAGTCCCCACCACCTAACAGCAGGGACCTGTTTTTATTGCTTCTCCTCTCGTTGCTCTGTGGCGGTCACCACCAGATAAATATTTGTTGCTTCTGCTGCAGGATTTCAGTGTTGCACTGATGTGAACTCCAGTCTGGTGAGGGCCAGCAGATAGCTGATAACCTCTTGAAAGAGTGAGATATGATTGTTATTACTGTGTCTAAAAGAACAGTAATTTGGGAGCTGCTTTCAAAACTTTAATCTTCTTGCTTTCATATCTCTGAAAGAATTGTGATGTTACTCTGTAGTTTCCTGCTGCTTCTGTGGAACTATTTTGTTTTTTCCATTACACTGAAATATATCCACAAAGTTAACCCACATTTTTTTTTCATCTACCACATATAATATTGTGAGAAATTCCAAGGGACACTAACTTAATAGACCAGCTATTTTCACTGATAAAAAAACATCCTCAGGTGTGTTGCAACTAGCCAATAAAATTGTTCCTGTTGGACATACAAATCTCCATTTGGAGCAGCAGGAAAACACACTTTGTTAGTTTGAAAATAAGTTTGCAAATGCTTACCTCATCAGCTATTAACTCCTCTTTGATACAGTTGCTATCAGTTTAATTGTTTAACTGTATCACACACCTCTCTGAACGTGGATCCATGTGTGAGATGCAATAGTGAATCGGCAGCGCGTGCTGTAAACCCGAGCAGGACAGTGACGCGTCCGTGTAAGACCTGAGACCTTCCAGTCTGAGAAGGGCCGTGAAAATTGCAATCTCTGAGATTAGGAAAAAACAAAATCTTGATTCATCCCACTTAATTTTTGGACTTAACATACAAATCTTAATTGCAGGAAAGAGGGACTCTCTTAGGGTGGATTTCATACAGAAGGGTCCAACCCCAGCACTCCCATGTGCCTCCCAGGCCRTGCGTGCAGCACTCGCTCCATGCAGGTGTCATGAGTGCCCGGCACGTCCCCAGGCCTGCACCCCACGACAGGCACCAGGCGCACACAACCACTGTGCTCAGCCTGCAAAACACCGCCTGGTAAAGGGAAATGTGCTGAAACTGAAATCCCATCATTTCCTGTGTCACCTTTCCTATAATTACTAGGCACAGAATTTATAATTAAATGCTGTGACTGATTCTGTGACATTCCCATAGATATTTCACAAAGGCTATTTGCATGCCTTGCTATTTGGTACAGTAATAACTGCAATCATCATAACTACTATCATTTGTTTATCAAATGTCCCCTGGGGAGCATCTGTTGTCATTTTTAAAGCTTAGCAAGCGTGACAGTTTGTGTGCCTTGTCAGTCTCGAGTTGCTGTTCAGCCCCCGGCGCCCCGCTCYGAGGGGGACCCGCTGCTCCGGCCCACACTGTCCCAGGGCCTGTCCCGCAGGGCTGCGGGGCCAGGCAGGGCCCTCCRCGCTCGGCACCACGTGGTGCCAGCACGGCTCTCCCGGGAGCAGCCCGGGCAGCCGGGAGCTGCCACCATGGCACTGCACGGCCTGGCTTTGCAGCCATAACCGCGTTCCTGGCGTGGCTGTCGCAGCCCTAGGGGCTGTGCACACCAGGGACTCTGTTTTCTCTGGAAAAATATTTAGGTGCTGTGTAGTTACCTATGCAGATGCACAGACGGTCACAACCATTTTGGGTGTAGAAGGCAGTGATATTTCCAAAGCAAAACTGAGTATAAGAAACATAGTGTTCTTTGAAAAAAGGTATTTTCCTCTGTTTTTATTTGTCTTTAATGCTGCAGTATCTTCAGTGAATGGAGGCATTAGACACTAAGTTGCCTGGTGTGACATTTATATTCAAGATTTTTTGCTTTGCGTGGTTTTGCAGCCACATAAGACAGCGGGAGCTAATTTTAATTTTTATTAARAAATATTTCTCATCCTTATATTTATGTAACATAATATAAGGAATGCAATGAAATCTTCAGATGACCTGAAAGAGTCTTCTGGGAGATCTGTGTGCTGTCTACTTAATATGTRAGAACATTTGTTTTAATTCCCATATAAAAATGAGATAAATTAGTTTGCGATAACACAAGTCCAAAAATATCTTGAGTTACCAATTTATTTCCATTTTATAAAATAACTCAATYCACTGCATGATTAAAAAGCTGAATTAGATAAAAGGAGCAGTTGCCCCTGATCAGACTGTGAATGCAAAGCATTAGGCTACAAAAAGTATTTCTAACTTGTAAAAAGACTTTTATTAAAAATATTGCTACAACTTCAGTTTTGTGCTTGAGCAGCTGGAGAGCTGTCCACTGGCTTAGAGAGGCAGGGCCTGTGCCACAGTGCTTTACATCTGAGATCTATTGTAGCTCACCCAGACTTGTCCAACAGTGTTGTTTGGGCTGTAAAACTTGGGGTTTAGATGTTTGTATTCAGGATGAGTCAAATTTTCTCTCAAGGTTTTTAAGGCAATTTTCATCATTCGCATGAATAAAGCAAGAATCTGGAAAACATGGGAATCTAAAATTCAAATGTCAATCCTTTATGTAAAACAAATGATAAAATCTAGGTGCCTTTRCATGCAAATGATGTCCTCAGGGCTCAGCTTTCTTCAGTGTGCTGCTTGGAAGTTTGATCCGTTTCTAGTGGTGTGGTTAACACTAAGTGAAATTTTTCAAAATATGGATCCTGATGTCGTCATTCCTGTTTCATCAGAGCAGTCCATACTTGGCAACAGTCAGGATGCAAACACATATAATGTGCATAGTAAGAAAGGCTCTGGGACGTAGCCAAATACTGAGTAAGTGCCAGGCCACGTGAGCCTAGCTTAGCCATTAGGACAGCGCCCAGACACCTCCGACTCCTCTTTTCCAGTTAGTGGTGCATGCGGGCACGCGGCAGGTTCGGTGTTTTGCTAACGGGTAGCAGCGCAGGCCGGCACCCCGCAGCCGCGYGGGCTCCGAGGAGGCGCCGCGCCGGGAGCGCCTGCCAGCAGCGGGACAGCGCCCGGACAGTCAACGGCAGCCGATGGGAACGTGCAGTGACAGCGCCAAGTTCATTCACTTGACGTGATCTGTCCTGGTGTCACACCRAGGGGCCTCCTGGGCCCTGGGAGGACAAGGGGAGGCGGGGAGCGCRCCGGGATGTGCCCAACTGGTGCTGGTAGCGAGGATGACACCGCTGGGCTCGGTCGTCATCTCTGCCTGTGGTGGTCGTCGTCCATGATGGTTGGTTGTCATCTCTGAACCCACGTCTTCCTGGCAAGAAATCTGTGTCCAGCTGCATAGTCTGAGCTGGTCTTTGAGAGAGACACATGTAAGTGGAAGTGACCATCCAGAACGGACCTTTCCCTTGCAGCAAAGCAAATAGAGCTTCAAACAGCCATGGCAGTGGCTTGCAGGGAGCAAAGAGTGTTATGCCTTTCACTGGAAGTATTTAGTTCAATCCCAATTCTCCTTCATGTCAAGTTACAGCATCTCTCACTAAAATTTACATCTTAATTTCTTAATTTGCTCTCAGATTTGGAGACTACCAGATTTCAGTGTCCATCTGTAAAAAAGCTATGCATGAATTATTAAGACTTCCATTGTAAGTTAAATCTTATCTTTTGTATTTTAAGCCACCAACTTGCATTCATCTAAAATGCTTTCAGAGAATTTATCAGAAAAGTGAAATAAGAAATGAAACAGTTTCATGTAAACTGTGTTTTTATGTTTGACTTGTAAAGTCACAAAGCAGAGATAAAATGCATAAAACTAAGATTCTGCATAATAAGCACATCTATTAGTTTCCCTTATCTTTATAAGGCTCCCATTTGCTGTGAGAAGCATTTTATGTCACTCATCTCCTCTTGTTCTAGAGAACCGTTTTTCTTACTCTGCTTTTATCTCTCATCTGRATTTGCAAGGGAGGAAATGTTGCTGGCATTGTACTGCAAAAGACCCTGTTGACCAAGTAGTAATTTCCTCTTAATATCCTCAGATAAACATGTTACCCTTTGGGCCCAGGAGCCCATCAGCACAGAGGAGTCCCATGACCAGCCATGCTCACAAAGTGGCCTGCAGCAAGGTAGCACCTGGATGCCACACTCAATGATTACCTTTTTAATGGGAAAAGCAAGAGCAGCTCATCTGCCACCCTGGCACTCAGCTCTGTGGTGGCCTCAGAGCTCTGTCGTGCTCTTGTTTCTGTTGCACAACACGGGAGGACAGACCAGTGGAGCCAATGACTTCCTTTGTCCGTTGGCTAATTCGGGCCTGGGTAGGAAGGAGGGCCTGGCAGGGTGGGTAGCGGGCTGGAGCCCTGCTCTGCGGGGCGAGGGGCAGCTGCTCTGCGAGGCTGCAGCCTCCGTGAGCCGCGTGCGTCCTGCTCCGGGCAGCTGTGAGCGCACGGATCCCATTTTCTTCATGATGTTTGAAATCTGGMCTTATTCTTGTCTTCTGCTTCTGAAAACAACGCATCAGTGTCATATACGAAAATAATCTGAAATCAGAAAATGCCAGGCCTATCAAATAGCTTCCTATTTGAGGATCCATGTGAAAAAAGTCTTGCAACATAATGCTTTTTGCCTTAAAATAGCCTTACCTTGCTTTACCTTAGAAATATTACTTTAGTATGTGTCTTTCCTTCTGCTTTTCTAAGATTTTTTCATTACTGTCAAATGCCCTGTGTCTATGGCAACCATCCATTCGTCCTCATACTGTGATGATACAGTTGCATTGCTTAACTTAGAGCTGTTTAAATTCCTGTTGCTTTAGTTGCAGAAATGGAAATTGGATTTGGATGGGGAATATTCATATTCAAACATTTCTAATTGTGTTGTGTAAACTAATAAGCCATTAAACAGTTTCTGTCATTGGCTTTTTTTTTTCTTTTCTTTCCTTTTTCCTTTGTCTTTTTTATTCTTTTTCCTTTTATCTTTTTTTTCCTTTTTTTTCCTTTTTTTTTCCTTTTTGCTGTAGTCCAAATTCCTTTTTCTGTAAAGGTTTTTCTGATTTCCAAAAAAAGTGAGTCAAAATACTACTATGCATTTGCACCGTATATATGGTTATATGGCTTCTCCAATAGACTTTGTAAGTCTGAGTCATTTGAGACAGCTCTTGAGGGAAATGTCACTTGAAAATCCTGATATGTATATATGAGAGAAGTCCTCACCAATACAGATCTCTTCTGACCTTTTAGAAATGCAGATTTCATTTAGTGATACTGCTTATTATACATTCAGTGCCTGTCAGTTTTAGCTACAGATCTGGCATATATACATAGGGAATTCATATGAAAGCAGGTTACAGACCTCCAGCCTTCTCAGACTGACCCAGGAGCTCCGCGGCCGTTAGCTCTGCAAGCTTTCTTCAGAATTATTAATAGAGCAACGGGTGGTCTGGATACAGGGCTGAGAAGTAGCCCCAATTTCATGCAGTCCATCATTTATGCAGTCCCGACGCTTTCCTGGCCTGCAGAGGTGGTGGTACCTGCAGCTTTTAGCACTGCTGGAGCAGCTCTTTATAAAATAGAAATAATGATTATCTTATTTAGCAAAGATAAAAGTCAATACTCATTTACAAACATTTTGAAGATGAAGAGGGTGTCTTCCTGTTTATCCTCCAGCCCTGGCGTGTTACATGCTTCATTTCCAAATCTTAAAGAGCTATTAAGTTTATTCAATAAGAACTTGATTCAGTGGTGTTTATGTCAGCGCAGTTCAAGCGACGMCCAGTGAGTTACAGGTGATTTACACCAACATTACCGAGAGGAGAGTCAGCTCCAAAGAAACAAATGCCTTGTAAACTGTCTTCTCTTTTAAGTGTCCTTATACAGTATAAGATAAATATGCATAGTGCTTATGTACTTACAGGTAGAGAGAATATGTATCTATTGCAATAACATTGAACTGTGAAATAAAAGGGGAGGAATAACTAGGTAAATAGTGACTCTGCAGGGAAGAACAGCCGGCAAGTGTACTACATGGCTGCGAAAAATGTCTAACAGCAGCGCTGTGAGATCATTCAGCAGGGAGACCTTCAGTAGGGCACTGTGGTTGTGGCCTCACATTGCCGCGGGGTGGTGGGGTAGGTAGCTGTAGCTACTYGTATCTATTAGATTGATTATATTTAATGCTTTGTATTTAAATACTACAACYTGCTTGCCAATCATTTTATTTGTAATAGTGTCTCATGTGTTGTGTCTCCTAGCTCTACATACAAACTACCACACTTACAATATCCATGAACTTAAGTGCTTCAGTGGCCCTGGGGATGCTTTACATGCCGAAAGTGTACATCATCATCTTCCATCCTGAACTAAACGTCCAGAAGCGGAAGCGCAGCTTCAAGGCTGTGGTAACAGCAGCGACCATGTCGTCACGGCTTTCGCACAAACCTAGYGACAGGCCCAATGGCGAAGCAAAAACAGAGCTTTGTGAAAATGTAGATCCAAACAGTAAGTACTTCTAATCCTATTCATTGGGTGTTTGTGTGTTTTGGAGACGCTCATCAGTCTTTAGGGTCCCTTGACTTCTCAGCTATTAATACTATTTGACCTCATCGGTTAAAGATTTTTGATGTGTCCCATAATTCTTTTTAAATTCTCTATTTTCTCCTCACTGTTTTTGAGATGTGTGAGGAGTGTTTAACAACTCCTCACAAAAGGTCTGATAGCTGTAACTCGCTCCTCCTCCTTTCGCTCCTCTGTGAACAAGGGCATCCTTGAGTACAACCCCATCAGTCTCAGCTTACTCCCTGATGTGTCAAAATCTAACCTGTGGCATTTCCGAGACAACCCAGACAGGTACTAACACCCTTTCTAGGGATCAAGTGGCATTCCTTCTCCTGCCTTTGTTAACCTGAGTCACAGCTATGATTGTAKCAGAGTTTCCTTGCAGAAATGCCACAAACCTTGAAGATTCCCATTTCAGCATTTTATCCAGTCCTGTAAAAGTTAATGCAGATATCGCCATTGATTTAAAAGGAAAAAAAAAAAAAAAGATGGAGAATTCTAATTTCTTTAATGTGCATAGCATGGTATATTGTAGCAGAAAATTACACACTAAGGCCATCAAATTTGATTTGCATTTGAATCTGGAAGGAGTTGAGGAAGGAGACAGCTGCACAACTTTGTAGCTTACTGGAAAGGTTTAGGCACGTCTGCAGTTTTTAAGAAAACCAAATCTGAATGTAGAGAAATGCCCTTTCCTTGCCCATGTTCTGTTCATCCATTTGCTGCTGAAATCTCTGCCACTTCTTGTCTGTTAAACTACTGCCTGAATATCTGCCTGAAAGCAGAAACTCTGCTGTCAAAGCAAAGCGGAAGCAGCCAGCAAATCACTGACACAGCACTTCTCCTCACTTTATTTGCCCCTTGAGTATTCTTCTGTGAACATGCAGGTATAGAACATATATCCTAAATRGAAAAACAGAATTTGTCTTCAGAAATCACAAACTGCCTTATTATAAATGAATGCTAGAATTACAAGACTGAAAGAAAATGTTTCTCATAAATTAAGGATCTCAGTCTGCCGCCTCTACTCATAATGAGCAGAACCATCTCTCCAAAAGAAAGTAAATGTAGTTCCTAGGCCAGGGTATTACCAACCAAGAGTGAGAGTTCTCCTGCTAAGTCAAATTCTGGTTAGGTGATATACGGCACTGCAAGACATCCACCCCATTAGCTCTAGTCTCTAAATCTGCCCCTTCCTTGGTTTGTTGCTGAGATCCAGTCCTGCAGTGCAGGAGCTACTCTAACTCCTAGAGGTGTCCACGGAGGATTGCTCCTCATATGACCAAGTCTGAAAAGGCCTTTGAGGGTGGAGGGAGAGAAAGAAGGAGGAACAAATGGAGAGGAGGAGGGAATGGGATTTTGAAAGGCAATCAAAAGAAAGGGAAATGTGAGYAGAGGTACAGCTGGACTACAGTTTTCCTCGTTCCTGTTCTAGTGAAAAAGGATAGGATTTAGTTTCTCCTCCAGTAAAAAGAAAGAAAGAAATCTAAAAATTTCCACTCAGAGCTATGGATAGCAAGAACGTCATAGAAGTTTTGATGCCGAAATGCTTAATGTAAGAATACCTATGTTACCCTGTGGGGATTAGTTGGAGACTTTATAATCTTAGTCTGCCTTTATGCTCTCATTCCCCTGTGCTGCATTTTAGTGCAGCTCTTGGACTTCTGAAGAGCTAAAAAACTGTTATATTTTTCCTTGAAAAGGAGAAACTTTCATCAAAAAAGAAAGTCAGAACCAAATTTCTTATAAAGYATTTTTTGTTTGTTTGTCCAGGTCTTTATGCTAAAATGTACTTTTCAGAGCTGGTAAAAGAAGTGAGAGACAAAATCCCCCTGGTTGCAGTCGTGTTTGGGTTTCTGCCTTGCAATCTGCTCCTTAGTTCTAGTTTTGTTTAACACTGATTTAAACCTTGAGTAAACTGCACTGGTAATGCAGTACTGATAGTGAAAAAATTTGCAGTGAATGTGCATTTTGCTTATATGTCAGCTTCTAAAGCATGTAGGTATGTTTGTTCAATGTAGCCAGCCAGGAAATGGGCAGTAGTATTAACTTATGTGTCTTTTCCCCAAGATAGATTAAAAAAAAAATGGCTTGCAAATTGTATTTTATTTTATATCTTCTAATTATTTATATACATCACACCATGTGTTCATATTATCACATGCATCTACTATAATTACTTCATTTCCTGGACTTGTCCATTAATAAATCTACTAGAAAATCAAATGAACTGAACTACTGCTGTACTTGTGTACAATTAATCCCAGCATAGGCTACTCCTTTAGTTAGCGGGAGCTTTGCTGTTGTGTTCAGGAGCCTCYCAGTCAAACCCCCCAAATCAGGCAACATTCTGCATGAGTGTCTGTATAAGTCATTTATTGCAGTAGCTGACATGGCTCATATCTTTTGAAATTCTAGTGTTTCTACTAAAAAATGCAATTACTCTTTTTGATGGAAACACTTTGAACAATACTAGCGTATAGAGCTCAAAAAAGTGTCATAGAAAGAAAGCTCTCACAATTCCAGTGTAATGTCGAAAAATCTCTTTGTTAATAAATAAGGTTTTGAATTCTTCCTATCAGTTTAATTCAGAAAGTATTTCATGCCTCGGATGGGGAAGTTTTTCCAATTGGGAAATAGGATCTATAAAAAAAAAATTGCCCTATACTTTTCAGTCATTTCTAAGGATATTTTTTATTTTGTTTCAAAATAGAACAGTGGCTTTTTCAGTATCTTCCTTTTTAAAAAATGCTTTTTATATTAGATCCATTAAACATAGCTGATAATTACATATAGAAGAAGAGGAGAGGAGATGCAGATCAGGACCCAGTGCAGGGGTGCCCCTTTTAGCTCCGAGCGCTGCTTGCAGCCAGGACGCGCTCCCTGCTGCTCCCCTGTCCGTCTCCTCCGGGTCTGCGTGTGCCAGGCTGGAAGCAAACTGGCCAGAGGACAAGGCTGAGCTCATCAGAGGTACATACAGCTAAAGAGGTGCAGATCCAGCTTAGCTTTAATGTTTCCTTGTAAATGTGGAAGTACAGTTGGGTTTGCCAGTTTGATTTTCTATTGTATTTCCCGGTGATGCTTCTGTTAATGCCTTGCCCAGGTACTGAAGATTGGAGTTGCCATTTCTATTGCAAACATACAACTGTTTCATCTCTTCAATTTATATCCTATTTCATATCTCTCGATTTATACTGAGCCACCAGCATGGGATTCATGTACCTCCAAACATTGGGGAATCTTGTGTCTTAAACCTAAATTTTTGGTCCATTGTAGGGTCCTGCATATTTCCCATGCACAGGATCAAAAGCAAATTGTGAAGGATTTTACAGAAAAAAAAATAGCCTGAACAAAACCTCCATGTTTTGGTATTAAATTGAAAAGAAAGCCTAATGAACTGAAGATTTTCCTGTAAAAAGAAGGCCTCAGTGGCCTCCTAAGAGAACATATTCCTGGGCCATGGAGCTGAGCACGTCTTGCACCTTGCTCCCACAAATCTCTTGGGACTTGCAAGAATTTACAGCTCAGTTGAAAGGTGCTGAGAACTGGGGAGAGCTGGGCTCAGATGCTGAGCTCTGAAAGGGAATACAAAGGGTGAAGCTGCACTAATGTGGGAGGAGAAGCATTTGAAATGCAGTCACCTTACAGTCTGCCCACCAGGAGGATCACTGTGCTACCGATTTTGATGTAGAATATATTTGAAGTGAGAAATTTCACAGGTTGARCTCCCCTGCCATGACCTGAGAGAGGTTTCATGCTGAATGGGATATATTAAGGCCAAGTTTTTCTATCTCAAACTATTCTACTTCTGTCAATTCCGTTAATCATTCCAGCTTGCCATCTGGTATGTGCATGCTTTACTCATTCAGCGGCTTATTCTCTGCTAATACRTGTTTGTATCTAAAATGTTTTGCAGCATATTAAGATAAGCAGAATTTGGTGCACAGCAGCTTACTTCCTTGTAACAAGTTCATTCTTCTCTCATGTGTCTTGGGTTGAATTTCACACTATTTGAAAAGATACTTCTCATCAAGTCTCCAGCTGAACTGATAGCGAGATCCTCTCCTGCTCAGCAGTGTTTGTTTCTGCGGCAAGAGCAGAGTATCAGACATTTGAATCTCCAACCCATATTTAACCCACATTGAAGATTTACATGTAATTATTCCTGTGGCTTTACCAAACACAGCCACAGCAAATCAGTGTGTCAGTTTAATAAGATAGTGCTCCTCACAGGCTGGGAGGACACTTGCTTTGCAGACAGTTCGCTCCTGCAGAGCTCTGGAGGAGCAAGGCATGCCGGCTTCTCCTGCCTCGCAGTGACGCAAGCACCAGCTCCTTTCTTAGTATTTTCCAGTGTMTGCTCCATGTAGCAGTTCCCATGGGATTCACATGCACTGTGGGTTTGCGTGGGGGCAAGGCAGTGGTTCGGCAGGGAGGGACCTTGGCCGACTGCCGGGTTCCCACTGCACAAAATGTGGTCACCCACTGACTTCCTTATCCTGCGTTACCAGCTACAGTCTGCTGTGTGCAACTCTTCTGTTGCTCCCAAGGGCACATACATCAGGCACGTAGCATGCAGGGGCCTGGGGGTCTCAGGTGCTGCTCGTCTGGAAAGAGGCTTCCAGCACTGAAGAGGCCTAGGACTGTTGGGACTCAGCAGCACAGGCAACATTCATCTTCCAGTGTGCCCATTATCAGTGCCCTGAGAAAGGTCTCACTGTTTGTGACATGGCTTTAGTCAGGTTTGCTCGTGTTTTCTTGCTTTTCTCTGTCATGAGAGAAAAGTCTAAGATGAAGAAGAGACCTGTGCAATAGCCCATTAATATATAACAGTGAGTAGGAGGTGTGAGCATCTCTACGACTGAGACCACGTGCATTAAGCAAGGTGACACCACCAGTTGGTGATGAAAAAAGCTCTCGAAACAAAAGGATACTGGTTTCCCCATGGGGCTAACTGAGATATTCCCATTTGTTGAGAAGGAACAAAAGTGTGGTGTCACTATATAGAGCCAGAAATCTAACCTGGACTGATTTTGTGTTAAAAATAAGATAATACTTAAGTTACAAATCTGCAGACTTAGAAGTCTGTCGGTATCTGTGTAGGCCCGTTCTAGATGATTTTTCTTTTTTTTTTTTTTTTTGCATAATATTAAATAGAAATTACTTGTCAGTTGTTTTGAAGGTCAGTAGTAAAGTATAATCACTTCCCACTGCCCTCCCCTAATATGAATCATTTGCATTTTCYGCATTTTCCCATTTGGAAATGGTGCTTCCAATGTCCTGAAATACCGTTAGCATGAACAGATAGGATCCAAAATGAAAGTTTCTGTCTGTGGCTTGTCTGTCTCAAAACAGCAGGAGAATCAGAGCAGAGTGTCAATCCTCATTTTTCTCTATGTGTTATGAATATACGTTGACTTTGTGGATTCCCATCCATAAGCTGTGAATAGTGTATATGAAATGAGAACATTGCACATCGCAGCAAGACTTGCACTCACTGCTATGCAAATCTATGCAAATGCTCTGTGTTGTGCTCCGTTGCTTTTGTATCTTCATTCATGTTGAGTCTCAGCATCGCGGACATGACATTGTGTATTTCATCCTCCTGAGGAAAAATGAAAACGGCTACTGATGATGCCGAGGAAGCTGAGAGTGCCTGCCTGGATGAGGAAGGGGCTGGGGAGTCTTTAATCC
The DNA here is from genome assembly GCF_003342845.1 of Nothoprocta perdicaria. Classification (NCBI taxonomy): domain Eukaryota; kingdom Metazoa; phylum Chordata; class Aves; order Tinamiformes; family Tinamidae; genus Nothoprocta; species Nothoprocta perdicaria. Next base: position 1,330,723 of record NW_020454760.1, read on the forward strand.
AAGCCAAAATGTTCCAGAGCTTGGTCAGGGGAGGCTAAAGGAATTCAACCAGAGCCACCCTCTTATTTCTGAGCAGCTGCTCCTATGTTCAGAGGTACCTGAACTTCTGTGAACTGGTTCATTTATTTCTAGCCCAGAATTAATTTCACATATTGCCATGCTCAAAGCTTTCCACTATCATGCTTTTAATCTGAGCTCTTCAATTGGATTAATGTCATGGCCTCAATGACAGCACAAAGCTTGAAGAGTTTATTGTGAACAGACATATTATACATGCCAATGTATTTACTTTTCCTGTAGACTGCATACCACCAGTAAGAAAGAGTGTTCAAAAATCTGTTACTTGGTACACTATTCCACCTACAGTATAGCTTTTGCCTGCTTTCCAAGAAGGTAAGCAAAAAATCGAGCTTTCTATTACGTTATACTTAAAAAATAATAAAGATTCTGTATCTCTGTATATAAATAAATGGGGAATGTACATTAGTTCACAAATGTTAAAGATCTCCCCTAAAAATTGTTCACACATTTTGCCATGTTTTCTGTGGTTCACTTGCGAAGGGCCTGCTTTGGGAAGGGAAAACCCAGGACAYGGCTCTGCCACTGTGACACAGGCCACTGGTCCTTCTCCAGTCTGTCCGTGGAGGTGGATCAGAGTAAAGCTTTGAAGATGTAGATATTTGATAACAGTTTAAAAAGGAACAAACAAATCATCAGAAGTTAATTATGGCTATCAATCCAACAACTAACAGAATGCTTTCTGAGTCATTTCTAGCAGCAATACTGCCAGGTTGCCTGGCAGCATAAAAATAGTGCAGTGCCTACATGTGAGCAATCTGCTTCACTCTAAAATTGTAAAGTGCTGAAAAAATTATTTGCAAATTACGTTTTTTACTGTAGGTGCTCACAGTGACCATTCCTGAAAAATTGTGAGTGAACAATTTTTGAGGGTTGGCTTTTCCTACGTGCCGTTGCTGCCTACATGGTGATCTTGTGAGTGGTTTTCGTATTTGTGACTTCATCAGCCAGGAATTGCTGTAAATATAGGGGAATGAGAAAGCATTTGATATCAAAGGCCAAAAACTAACAGCCATTAATAAGTATTTCTCGTATCTGCAGTTGTGTGTGTGTGTGTCTTGTCTGTCCCCATACTGCTTTGACTGTTTGTTTGAGACTGCCCATGTATGAAAAATACTGTTCCTGTTACTGTGGAACTGCACAATCAGTGCTAGAGGGGACTGTAGTAGACATACTTCAAAAACATGGTTTATCTGCTCCCTAATAGGTGAGAACTTATACCAGCACAGGTAGGAATGTTGAACTGAGTCCTGGAATCCAAAGTAAGATACCTCAATATTCTTAGCTGGTGTGAATTGCCACCGCTGCAGTTTCAACTTGACTTCCTGTGAAGTGGTCAGATTGCTTCTTATTGTATTTGAATCCTTCCTATTATTAAACTCAAGCAAAAAGCCTTATTTAAGGTATGGAACTCTATATGAGCATCTGAATGAACTGACCCACCCAAGGACCAGAGTCAGTAGAGTGAACAGTGGCTCGTGCTGAAGGGAACAGCACAAAGTAGCTGGAGAGGAGAAGGGGCCACTCAAAGTATTATTGCAGATCAAATTGGAAAGAGTAAAAGGCAGCTATGTGAAGATGAAAATCGCTAAAGAAAAAATGTTAGGAGAACATGAAGACATGAAATAGAAGAAACTGTAAATCAAGGAGATATCACTTTAAAAAAGTTTTAATTTAAAAAATATTAGGAAATCACACAGATTGCTAAAAGCATGTTTTTCTGTGTAGCTTTCTTGTATAATGTAAGGAATTGATATCTACAAAAACACACATACATTTTGTCATGCAAGTCCTACAAAATGTGTTGGTAATTCAAAACGCTAAAGTCAGATCACGCAAAGCAAAGGAAACTGCTATGAACGAGGATAATTTGGGCCTGTGATGGTTTTGGCCACTCCAGAGTTGCTGTTACTCATGGGTAATCTTTTCCATTTTCTTGCACATTGGTGCTTCTTCTCCAGCTGGGCTGATTCTGGAGCTGTGGTTGCTGCAATTTGATTTGTTCTTTTAGGAATTAAAAGTCAAAAAAAAAAAAAAAAAAAAAGACAAGAAAAAGATCTATGTTAAGGCAGCAATATCAGGAAAACATTAACTTGACTGTAAATCAGTATTTGTTTTCCTAGTAACAGATCTGTATTTAGGTATGAAAGCAGTACTTAAATATTACTTGACTATATCAATTTTATCAATTTCTGCTGTGTGATACTTGGAAAGATGCATTCATAATGCTTTCAAGTAGTTTCTTAAGAGTGACAAATAGGATGTCTTTGCTCATAAAAATACAATGCCTGATCAAAACACAATGCTTGGGACCTCTATGTGGTATCTGGGTCAGGGAAAAACATTGTCCATCACCTAAATACGGTGAGAAAATAGCAAGTATTTCTGCAGAGCTCCTGCCCTGCAGAAGTATCTTAGCAGCTGCTCTTTTCCACTGATCCATCTCCAAGCAACATACTTAGAGGTCCGGGGAGAAGTGCTCCTGGGACTCGAGTGCTTTTGATGTGTGAAAGGCGCGGGCCCAGCCTGGGGCGGCCCGAGCCGCGGCGCTCGTGTGCCGCAGGTGGCCTCGCAGCRCGGCAGGCCGCAGGCAGGGCCTCGCAAGGCTGGGCACAGCTTGTCTTGCTTTCCTGGCTGTGGCCATTCAGCGTCCTGCAGCTACTGGGCATTTTGATGTATGTGTGATAAACTGTTTGAGAGGGATTGGCTTCAATATAAGATGGAAAAAGAAAACAGTCACTGGGTTGTTTGCTTGCTCGGGGAAGGACCTGGGTTCATCCCATGGGCCAGCTGGGCTCTGAAGTCCATCGTTAAGTTAATAAAAGCCAGGCAGGAGGAGCAGTGCCYGCTGGTTTCTTGGCTTGCTGGTTGTTGCTGGGCATTTTTTGCTTTCTTGCACACACAGAGGCGACTGATACTAGCTGAAGTTCTGGCCTCTGATTTTCCAAGTTCTGGCCTTGTCCCCATGGCTGCACATGGTTCTGCAGGGCTAGGCGCAAAGGAAAGTTGCTCTGGGCTACGCAGAGATGTTTTCTGAAGGTGTCAGAACTATCGGAGTTATTCTGGCAATGCAGTCACTGCCTCTGCAGGGACAGCTGGGTTTCTTTAGGGCTTGGAAGCACTGRGATGGCTGGCTTTAGTGCAGGGCAGGATTGGGCCAGAGAGGAGGCTCAYCCTAATCCCAGGCAAGGCCTCTGGTTCCCAAGGCTTGGGCACACGATGCTCCTTCCAAGAGATTCTCAGTTGTTTTATAAGTCATTTTTAGCTAAATCTGCATGCAGAAGATTTTCTATGGTGATTGCAGAGTACTTAGATTATTTGGAAGGTACGTGCAGCAGCATGTTGCTTGAAGTCATTACATTTCGGGGGCACATCGTTTCCAGAAAACATTTATGCAGTTACTTAGATTATGCTATAATGAAGACATTGTGGTGTGATTTGCGATGGTATTGAAGCAATCTGCAGTGCGGGGAGGGAGGTGGATAGTTTGAGTTACCTGTCGGTAGCTGTACCAAGGCTTTTCCAGGCTTCTCTCCCTTTGGAGCACAACCCACGGCAGCCCCGGCAGCCCTACATTCCCCCTGCTGCATCTACCAAATCCTCGCTGGGGACTTGACAGCTCTTTGAAGGATTAGGTCCAAATTGTGTGATGTTCTGTAGCTCGTCATGCCTTAGAGCATGTGGGATAGAATAATTATTTTCTGGATTGAAGCCTCATTTTCGTTTTAAATCTGGCTAGTTTCATCCTGAGAAATAGTGCTCTGTGTTTAACCTCACTTGAAGGATTTTCTATTCAGTGGAGACTGCTAAGAAATGAGAATATGCAGTCAAATTTGATAAGTGAAAACTTTGACAGGCCTTCACTGCCTCTATTTCTGTTCTGGAATAGCTTACTGAAAACCTAGGCATTTTTCATAAATGTCTTCTCACAATGATGGGCTTGTTTTAAAAGTGTTATACACACATACATCCACATGCCAACAGCATCCCAAGTTAGTCCCTAATATTTATTTCCTGGTTTCCCAAGATGCGCTGAGCTCTGTGTCAGCTCAGCTCTGGGCTGGAGGAGTCCTGCGTTCGCTTGCAGCCCTATGTGTCCTCCATGCTTCCTTCCCCTCAGACACTCGACTCCTGGCAAGCTGGGTGTCCCCTTGTCCCCCATCCCTTAGGGCAGGGAAGTGTTTGGAGCTGCCTGTAACTTGGTCTCAGGGTTGAATTTGGCTAAGGACATTCCTGTACAGTGGATTGGATTTGCATTTGGTTTGGGCTACTGTTTACTGCAGAACCTCAGCATTTTTCCTACAGTTCTCAGCTGATGCTTAACCTGCTGTTTGTACGTGGTGAGAAGGACTATGGGAGGGGACAGCCCTTTCCACTGGTTCTCCTTTCACACACCAAACAAGTTATGAACTGGTTGTCTTGGAGGAAATAAGACGGGATTTGAGGGTGCTGGACAGGTGGGTGCTGTGGTTGCTGTGGTGCAGCGGTGAAGATGAACACACACAGTGCTCTGCTCCGGCAGAGCCCTCAGCTCCGCGGCGCTGAAGGACTGGATAGGAAGCACTAGCTGCTTCTTCCCTCATATGTTTTATCCTGGCTATTATCCTACCTGGCTATTGCACAGGCTTCTTAAATGGTACAGTTTGTAAGAGCAGTTAAGCTCTCTCTTAAAAGAGAGAAATACTGGAAGACTTGCTTGGTTTCCTTTAGGAGGACTAGAGAAATACTGTTAACATTCATTGGGCAGCACTTAAAATCTGAGCAGAAATGTGTTTGCAAAGGACTGTTGTTATTTCTCTTAGTAAGGTTTAAAATCTTTTTCCTGTTATTGATTCCCATCTCTGAATGCCAACTTATTTCTGCATATGCTTGGATAACATACTTTAAAATAACAGAATTGCAGCCATTGAGCTGTGCATTGTGCTGTACTATAGATCAGAGTTGCATTTTTTTCTCTTTTCTGAAGTTCAAAAGTGATTCTTCTCCCTCTTCTTATAATTGCCATGTCCATTTTTCCTGAACTTGTTCTCAAGTGTGCACTAATCAATTCCAAGTTCTTTTCATAATTTTGACCTGCTTCAGATGCTCTGATGTGTATGTATTGATCAAGAGATGTGAACAGGTCTCTTTAGTTCAGGATTGAGAGATCTGCAGTGACTTGCACTCCAGTACTTCTGCATATTTCATCTGGAACCTGTGTTTATTCCAGAAATCCCTTATGCAGTAGCCTATATTTTGAAAGCAACAACTCAGCAGCATTTGATGAGATTGGACAATGTTTAATATAGTACATGCTAAGAGGTATCCATAATGAGACTATTTTCCATAAGTTTTGCTCTARGATAAATTTTCTAGTTGATATTGGCTTACTTTTTATTCAAACTAAGTGTTGTACAAATCCAACTTTCAAAGTAGAAGATGGATTCTGATTTACTACTGTAATCCTCTTTTTTTTAAGGTGATAAAGGCCTACACGATGTGTTCAGTTTAAATAGAAGTGTAAATAGATTAGTCTCTGTCCCCAGACATTGAATGTCAGCCTCAGCACGGATGCCCCAATGTAGGGAAGTTAGTAGTGGTGTTGGTTGGTTGGTTGGTTGGTTCTTAGTGTGTAGGCAGACATAAAAAGAAGGGTGCTGGGCACAGTTAAGAAACCTGAAGTCTAATATTGTGGAAAGAAAATACCATTTTATGGGCTCTGAAGAGTAATGAGGGAAAGTTAAATGCGAGATTTCTGTTCTCAGAATGTGGTTCCATATTTCCTTCTGTGATTCACGTTTGCACATTCAGTTTACATTTTAATTTCTTTCAGTTTCTCAGGGTCTCAATATCCACTGGAAACAGTATTTTCTTTCAGGTTCTTTTTGTCCATGACATCATCCTATTGCCCAGCAGCCAAGCAAGTGCCAGAAGTTATTCTTCCTTCAACCATCTTAAGAGTGATACAAGTGGTTTTGCAATTATTCTCTTAGCTAATGCAAGGTTAGACTTCTCTTGTGGTATTTCAAGCTTTGCAGAGTTTCCATCACCATGGATATATACTTTTTGAGTCATCACAAAATACTGTATGGCTGACAGCAGTATATATTGTTTAAAGCTTTAATTTAAAACCTCTCATAAATAAGTCAGTTGAAAATACTGCTTAAATGAGGCCTGAAGTTAGGTCAGATGAAGCAGAGTCTGATTTTGTGGATCTGTTAAAGAACAACTGGACTCTGGTTGCTTAATGATGTTATTTTTTTATTTATTTTAACATTAACATTATTATGCTACAGAGAAATTTTGTTGGAAAAAATCGGTGCGTGCCAATAACCAGCCAGTAATTAATAATAATAACAATAATCAGTCACTAATTAATACCATAAGTGGCAGCCTCGAGACATGATGTGGTTCTTGCGCGTTGTCGAGTAGATTCCCTGTTACTTAAATGTTTTGGGATTGTGTTTCTTCCTTTTTATATTTCAAAATAACTAATATTGATGATGCACTTTAATGCATTTGCATAATTGCAGGCTCCCAATTATTTTCACAGACTGTCTCTCATCTTTCATAATTTATATGCTTCCAGACTTGTAAATATGCAGAAAAAGAGCATTTTTTTCTTTTGTTCAAACCTGAAATTCTTTATGCATTTAAATGATGAACTAATAGTGTGTGATTTGAACAGTGTAGTTAAAATGCATTATTATAATGTAAAGACCTTTGGATATTAAAATCTAGCTAGTTTAATATATGTCCTTGAGACAGTAATATTATTAGCATTGCTTTTTTGTTCCGTTCTCTGTATTTTCTGTTTTATTTGGGAGAGGATTTCTTTTCGACTCTTAGGAAATCTGGAGGAAGAGTGAGCTGTAAATCTTGCAAGCACAAGTTACCTCATGGACTTGATCTGCTCTTGCTGCTTTGCCTAATAAACTCTTAGTAGTGCTGAGTTATCCTTTCAACTAATTTATCAGTCCTTACATCCTCTCTGGGAGAATTCGCCAGATTCATAAATTTTAGTATCAGTGAAAAGACAAAGACTTTTGGCTCTCTTGTCTTCTGTATGTTTATAATTAATCTCTTTCTCTAGAGCAGAGCTAATGTCACCTTGACAGGACTAACTTTATACTGTTCTCACGCAGTCGCTTCGTGTAGATGCACTCTCATCCTCAGAGATGTTAATGAGATGACTCATACCATGTTGTGGGATTATAAAATAAGACTTGACATTCTCTTCTCAGTTTCACTGAGTCACTGGAATAGCCCCAGACTAGCGTACTGGAATAGCTGAAGACACATTTTTTTTCCCTTCTACACTTGCAATAAGAGGTATTATAATTTGTATTTTGCATATGTGCTCTTTTAGTTGTTATGGCTACTATACTTGCAATAAATGTTTTTCCACACAAAGCTGCATTTTCTAAAGTGTGATGCAGAAGACGACTAGATATAAAAAAGACCCTTCCAAGCCTAGTAAAGATTTATGAATTCAGATGCATGGTGCTGCCTTGATGCAGAAGGTGAAAGAACCATTTGATTATAAGTACCCAAAAAAGAGATTTTAAGAGAGAAGAACTAATGGCATTCAGGTCAGAGACCAAAGGAAACGTACAGTGTTTTGGCTTCTGAGCTGGGAAGAGAGCTCAATGTGAGATTCRACAATTTTGAGTCTTTGCACTTTGCAGTTTTCTTGATTTGTTCACAGGTGGTGATTTAGAGTGCTGGACACTTYATTTTTCAGCCATTTTCGTTTGTCTTTGGTTAATTGAATAATTGAATTTCTGAATGTTACAAACACAGCTCTGCATAAGACTGAGTTTTGAGAAGGGCTTGTCGCCAGTCATGCCCGCCCGAGGGCAGAGAGCTCTACCCACTGCTGCTGGTGAGTGCCTGATGTATGAGAAATAATGTCATGCTCRGACCTTGGCTCACTGAAATGGTCAGTGATGCCCCCGCTTACTGTAAATAAAAGTTGTGGTYGTGAACACCAGGTTGACCCAAAGTTTGCCATGTGAGTTGAAAGGTGGTGTAAAGAGCCACTTCAGATAGTTGCTTTGACTTGCCTGTTTGATGAGTGAGCAGTAAGAAACAGATTGCAGGAATTAAACTAATTTCACGTTAACTCTTGTGCATCCTGTTGAGCTGTGACATACCCAGTATCTGAGCAGGGAAGGAAAGAAGGAACTTRGGAGTGTGGCAGCTCCCGAGCGGCTCCTGCTGCAGCTTCAGTGGCTTTTCAGAAGCTGAAGGACTCTAACCTAGCTCTGATGACCTCTGTATCAACTGCTCCAACATTGGTGACCTTCTAACAGTGTGATATGAATAGCTGCAAAAGCCGCCRCGGCGCAGGGCAAGGTTCCAGCTAGCCCATGCAGCGTCTTTTGTGTCTCTCCCTTAGATTAATGATACCATTTAAAAATTGTTCAAATCCTATCTGTTGTGGAAAAACTCATGATTAAAAGCAAGGTTGTATGGAGGTGTTTCCACAGTTGGGAAAAAACAGTTGCATTGGGTAGTTTGGAAGAAGCCGCTTGTTCACAAACCAACTGAAAATTTARTAAGGAATTTTCATAAATAATGGTGTAATAATGGAGCAAAAAGTTCAGGAAAACAAAATAAGCACTGTTGCAGGTGAACAAAGTTATCAAAATGGATATGAATCCGTTCAGTTTTCCATGTGCACATGATTTCAAGCACAAATAAAACTGTTAAAATGTTTTCTACATAAGAATTCCAAATTGAAAATCTGTGGTGCAAAATCATGGTGTGCTGCACCATGGATGATGCATCACCTATAGTGAGCAGGATGAGAAGAAAGAACAGGTGATCCAGAAGGACCTGCAGGCTCCTCTGCTGGATCCCACTCACACGAGAGCTCCCACCCCTCCGGTCAAGGAGCTGGAGTTACCAGTACTTAGTGGACCTGTAATGCAAAGGTACAAGTGTCACAATACTACACAAGCAGCCTTCTGCACACAGTTGTGCAYTTTTGACAATTTTACCCAAGTCTTGAGATGTTTTGTCTTTGCTGTAAGAAACAGACAGATAAAAAATCTGAGTAGTGCTGGGGAATGACTGTGGTGATGAGCTAAAGGAACACGTGAGCTAAAATGAGCATGAGGCACTGCTGAGCATTCATTTGTCACTGACAGAAGATAATATTGTAAAATGAGMTAGACATTATTTAACATTGACACAGATAGCGAATACAGAAGATATTTGTGCAGCAGGAGCCTGGCTGGCTTGTTTTGTTTGTTTTTTTGCACCAGTAAACAGCACCAAATCAAAAAAAAAAAAAGATTGTCACATAAGAAATCAGTCTTTCTCACTGTTTCTCTCTGCATGCAGACAGGCACCATTTGCACACTAGCATCTCTGGACCATGTCACCGCTTTTCCTTTATTGACTTTAGGAAAGAAAACGTGTGTATCTTCTTCCATTCATCTATTCTGGTACATTAAAAGAAGACCATCCAGGAAAATGGGTATTTGGACTTTGGGATGAATATGTTTGTTCTGAATCCTATTTCTCACAGTAAGAAAAAAAGGCATGTTTTTACTTTCCAGCCATAGGACAACAAAAGGAAGAGAATTAGRTTGGTGGCTAAATATATGTAAATACCCCTGAAGCACAACTGAAATACATAAAAGAAGGGCGTTCCAGGCCCGGGGTTTGATGCTTTGCTCGGTTCCTGCTCTGCTGGCGCGGCGCTCGGAGCGCTGCCCCGGAGGCGCCCRGCGCTGCAGCCGGCGCCCGCACTCGCTCGCTCGCGATTCCTGCCGCTCGGTGGGAAAAGAATAAAAACCAGTTGCCATAGTTACCCACTTGTCAGGATGCTTATCATGTCTGTGCACTGAAGAGCCTTGCAATGAATCAATACTCTCTCCCTAATACTAAATGTTAAATATTTTCAAAAATATCTGAAATCAAGGCTTTCTGCAAACAAATCAAATGTTGATTGCTGGAAACTGCAATGCTTAAACATGGAGCTCACGATGCAATACAGAATATACTCCTCAATTAAATTATCCAATGACTTTAGCCTCATTGCACTTCATGAACATTCYTGATTATTAAGACGTTTATTGCTGGCCACTCTTTGCCAAAAGGTTGGAGCAGGCAATGTCCAGGAAAGGGCGCAGATGTCCTGTCAGCGGAGGCAGTGCTGCTGCTGGCAGCGCAGCTCCGCTCGTGTGCGGGACATCGGAGCAAACAGCTGGTAGCCAGCGTGTCCTTGTGCTGACCACGTCCCAAGGAGGGCSCCGGCGGCCCCATGGAGCTCTCCTCTGTCACCGCAGCTTCCCACCAGCTCGTCACACAGCTCTGCTTCRAGCAGCCTCTGATTTGTGCTCTTGCACCAGGAAGAAACGTGGTTTGCTGCAGAAATTACTCGTCAGAAGTTGGGCCTCAGGTTCTGCGGGGGCTGAACTGACACAAAGGTAGGAGCTGCTGCCATGGGGGCAGCTGGTGGCTGCAAGGAGATGCAGCTGGAAGTTCTGGTAGAGTTTATGGCATAAGCAAGCAGGAGGGCTGTTCTGGCACAGAGAATGGTCACTCCCACATGAAGGAGGTGGTGACGCTCCCCAAATCCCAGGGCAAGCATCCTCTGTGCCGAGTGCTGCCAAGCTGTAGGCTCTTCAGGAGAGCTTGGGCCAGATAAGCCACAGTTACTGCTGGCTTGTTAAGCGTTTGTTCAGGCTTTTCGGTGATTATCTTTCTTGGAAAGAATAACATGGAGCAGTGTGTGACATTTGCTGCTATTCAAAATACTGCGACCTGTTTCTCCAGCAAAGATAGGCTCCATTTAACGATCATTTTGTGAGATGTCATTCTGCACTCGCTGCCGGGTGTCGCTGTCATTCACGTCACCTGAAAAGTTTCTTAGGCTGCTCAGAGGTTTGACTGCTGCCATGRAGGGACAGTTTATTGACTGCAAGATTGCTTTAGTCTGAATGCAATTTCTGCAGATGTTTTGTCTTCAAATGTCATCTTGGTTTCAGTTTGCTGTTAAAAAACGGCAAACATCCCGGGACTTCGAGAATCGCAACCCCGGTTTGACTCTGTGAGTGCCTGAGCTGCTTAGTCACCGTGCTCTGGTTTGGTTGGGTCCACGTTCTAGGAAGTATTTGGATTCTTTATGGCACATATAGATATATCCACTGTATTCAAGGGACTGTTTGGAGGATAATGTACTAGTAGGTAACAGAAAATCTGGGAGAAAAAAAAAAAACATAATTAATGGACTAGTTGTAATTCATTAGAAAATTAAAAAGAAAATACTCGGTTACTCCAACTCAGTATGAATATGAACTGAATATGGTTTTAAAAAAGAGAGAGAGGGGAGGGCAAGCATTGTTCTGTCCTTTATCCYTGTATTCTTACTGAATGGCAATGGCAGAGTTTGCAAAGCAGGCAAAGGTGTGGCTGATAAAAATTATCTTGTAGCACAGTGATGCTTAAGAGACTGAAAACAGTGCCTGCCAGTGCAGGTAGATTAGGTCATGTTTACAGGTGCTTAGCGAAAATAGTTAATTGATTCTGGCCAAGCTCTCAGCACAAGCACTTGAGCGGCTGAGGAGGGAATGACGTGCTCTTCTGTCTGCTTGCAGAGAACCATCACTTTCATTGCTGAATATTCATAAATGATATTATCTTGCCATTGCAAAGCGGCAATGTGTTGTATATCCCACTTATGTCTTATTTTTAGGAGTTAGTTTAATTAGTRGTAGTTAAGGGTAGCTAATTAGTTAATTTAGGAGTTAGTAAGGGTATAAACTGCATGTATCATTCAGAAGAGTGAATTTCCTCTGCCTCAATTCTACCTCCCCGAGAGGCCATTCTGTTTGGCCATGTTGCTCAATCATGTGTTTTGACCAGCAGCAGAGTCTAGTCCTGGAGACTCTGGGCCACGATTTAGCAGCAGACAGGGCCTGGGCGACCAAGGGGAAGGGTCATCTSTTTGGTGTGGGCAGAGCATGTGAGCAGTGCAATAAAGACAAAGGCCTTCCTATTKCCGAGTAGAAAAATGTTTTAGAAACACTGTAAGAAACCAATGCCATTCCATAATAAATTTATACTACACTGTAAACTTTTACTGCAAGACTTACTGGTTGAAAGCAGCAGGTGTTTCGCCCTTGACTCAAGTGAGATGAGGATTTCAGTCACAGAATACAGCATCTTTTTCTATAGAGTTGGAACCTGAGAATACAGCTCATCCTCAGACTGCCTTAAAAATGGCAAGTGTGTGCTTTGTTCTCTAGGCTTTTTCCTTTACTTGTTTTTGGATAGTCAAAAAGATGGAAGAGTGTGGAAGTCAAAAGAGTGTGTTGTGTGCAACTGTGCATACTGATCTTGCAGGATGATCTTGTCACTGATGAGTAGAGTGTGTCCACAGAGCTGGAGCACTAGGATGATGCTGCACATCTGTGCTGTTTGCTGTGTGTGCGGCCAGAAAACCCTCCCAACAACCTGCTCCCTCGTTCTTCCCCAGCCCCGAAAAGCAGCAACGCAGAAGTACTGGGCCACATTACTTACAAAATGTGTAGAAGTGGAAACATTAGAGCCACCAAATCTTACCRTTGCCAAATTCAGGTACCTGATGGTCCCTAAAAATCCCAATTCTTGGGATTTACTTGTATAAAAATTGTAATATTTATGAGCCAAAAGATTATTTCTAATGCATGATTGTTAGTGTCATGACTTATGTGCTGGAGTGGGTTGTGTTGGCAAGGCTAATGGGTGTGGAAAATCCAAACAGGGTTTAAATTACCAAAAAAAACCCCTTTCATTCCAAAAAATATAGGAAAAAAGAATTCTGAAACTAAGGGAGGAGAATGCCATGAAATGAAGCTCACAGTTCAGCCTCTGCAAATACACATACACACAGGTAGCCCCCATTATAAAAGCAGGGTTTTTTTTTTTTTTTTTTGCCATCGTGTTTTTTGCTTGGAGATCTGCTAATGGCACTTGTGGAGGGGCTGCAGTCATTTGATTCCCAGCAGTCGATCTAGGTTGTCACCATTCGCTATGAGCTCCCAACAAAACTGTGGATACAGGTAGTGGAGCTCACCTCATTGCTGCCTTTTTGTTGGTGGTGTCTAATTGGGGCAGACCAGATGTGCTTCMGATGTTAATGCTGGCTGTAAAAATGTAATGGTTGATTTGACAGCCACCTCATTGAACCAGGATTTCTCCTCCAAATATCGCTATTGACCAAAAATTCAACAGCATATTGGTCTAAATCTAATACTTTTGCAGAATGACAAAGTAAATATATATCTTATTGACCCAAGCCCTAACAAACTATCTTCTGCTATAAAAATGTCATGGAGCTGCTATCTGGAAATGAGCTAATTCTCTTGTGCTGCTCTCTTACCCAAGATCTTTCTTTTTCTTYATATTGGCTATATTTTCTATTCTCACAAAAAGTGCATGGTGAAAAACAAGCAAAYAAACAAAAAAATGCACCTCTTACAGTAGCTGCTAYTTTAAAGCCTTGTGAGCTAAGAAGGGACTTTAGTTTAAAGAAAATCCACTGCAAGTCCCAGTGTACCCTTGGGAACTGACAAGGTCATGCTCCTGCTTCATATTAAATCCTCTTGGGAACTTCAAAGCAATCCTAGTTAAAAGAACCCATTATATTGGATATGTGTAATTGTTACCTATGGTGAAAAGGTAGCACTGTTCTATACAGTATTTTGCTAGTCCCATGTGTATCAAGCTCACTTCTGTATGTAATTCACTTCACTAGTTACACAGTCTGAGTTTGTGTTACATAGCTAGTATAGGAGAGTAAATAACCATTTTTAAAAGGGGTAATAATGAGTCATAAAGGTAAAACATGAATGTCAGAAATTCAGAGGTGCAGTATGTGTAAAGGAGGCATGTGTGAGCACACATTAGACAGAAGTGCAGCATTTACACAGCTGGACAATGTGCAGTATATTCACATGCATGTACATGCAGTTTAGCAGTTTGAAGCTGTTAGCAAACGTGTATAAAACAACACTGAATTGCAAGATTCCTGTGGTTATTTTTCTGATTGTGGTCGGTTGACATTAACAACTCACTCTCAGATATATAGGCATTTGTGTTCACTAGATTGGACCTTGTAAAGGTGGTTCCAACRGCACAAGTGGAAAACAAATTGGTGTGAGTGACTGGATGCCGGCAGATCTGCGCCCACCAGGAACTTGGCTCTGTCCTTCTAACCTCTTGCACTTGGGGAGCAGGCGCCAGGGTTTGGTGTTTTTTCCTTTTGTAGCATTTGCCATTTTTGTGATGTCTGAATAACTTATGGTCCTGAGGACAACATGGGATGTCTACACCATGGAAACGTAGCCATACAGTACAACCAAATTTGTGAAAATTTCAGCCAACGTTTGAATTTTGTTCTCTGTTTTCCATTCCATTAGATATGGTCTTCCCATTTATAATTTTTAAAGCTCACCATGTTTTTTCTTTCTAAATTAATGACCCTATTTTTTCCAGTTATAATCTGCAGGACATTTTTATTATTCTTACTCACCTACAGCTATTCAGAATTAGTTTGAAGAGTTCAACTTCAGAAACTCATCTCCATGATTTTTTTTTGAATTGTTTGCTTTCTGTATATGGTAATTTCATCTTCCTACTTCATAAACATTTTTTCTTCCTCCCTGCTAACAGGAATCTCACAGATAATGTGCTCTGTGTCAAACGGCRGGAATAGCTCAGCTGCATGCAAAAACTTCTCTATACAAACTCAGCTTTTCTATGGAGAGGATTTTTTTTTAAGCTGCAGTTTGTGAATGTTTTTGAATTCTTCTATGATATCAGCCAATCTAATGAATCTCAGCAAACCTAAAACAAACAGCATAATGACACTTCAGTAGTTGTTTGGTTGCAAAATTCATCTTTTGAAACTGTCTAAAGTATTTCAAATAACCTTGGCAGATTTTTTCAGATATTTCTAGTGCATGCTGCATTTTATTACTTAGGTAGCAGTCGCCTGGTAAACTACACCAGTTCAGCTTAAATGAATAAAAAATAAAAGATTTTAGATTAGCACTGCCAAAAAAAAACTAGAAAACCTCTATTACATTTTGAAAAACAAAACCCCAACCAGGTGCAAGTCCTCAGCAGCTGCCTGTCACAGCCAAATGAGCGAGGAGAATATCATCATCTCCCACCCTGTGCTGAAGTTCACTGCTGTTGACTCAAGCTGTGAAAGCAAATATCAGTTTAGCATATAAGTAGATTTGCATGTTATCCTTACAAGAAGGATCTTAGGTGAATGTCCCCAGAATTGGTTGAATCCCAATGAGGAGATTAGGAGCACCTCGAAAAGGGCCATGGGAGAGCCGTGTGGCAGGGGCAGCTGTGTGCTCTTGCTGCCATGGGTGGGCTTTGCTGGAGATAGGAGCAGAATGGGACCAGGAGCAGGGCGGCCGTGGGCTCCATCACGTGAAACAGGCTGTGACTGCTGCACATCGGTGCTTCCCTCAGCGCGAGGATTCTGGTGATGACCACAGGAGATGCTGGCAGATGAATCAAGGCAGAGGAGCACCAGCTGCAGCAAAAAGCAATCACTGCAGTGTGGAAGGTCTGTTTGAAGTGCAATCTGGCTTATTTTTACTGCATGTAAGCCACAGCTTTTATTTTTTTCTTCATGCCATGGACTTCTTTTTTTTATCTTAGTTACGCAGCACACGTGTGTGTGTGTGTCTCCCTTCTCCCTGTGGAAGCATGATGCTGTAGGGAGCTCCAGCATCCAGAACAAGCTCTGCTAAATCCAGGCCTTCATGGGCCATGGGCTGCCACAGGGCTTCTCTGCAGCAGGTGCTGGACCAGAGCTGCCTTTCAGACAAGCTTGGTCATGGTGAAATGACAACAGTTACTGTCATCTAACAGGATCTGATTGTAGAACTTCATTTTGGCACTAGTGCCTCTTGGAACTTGGTTGAACTTGCTCTTGTTGCAGCTCAWGGTAATTTAGATTTGCAGAGGGCTTCCGACGTGATGAGCGCACAGTGTGTGGGGGAGCAGCTGGCAGCCCTGCAGCTTCTATTCACTGGACAAGTAAGGTAGGCAAATACAGCACCTGTGAAAAAACTGAACCCCYAGGTGAGAAAAGAGATGCACGACATTTACTAAGTTGTTTCGGAAATGACCCTAAAAGCCCAGACTGAAGTTTCTGAAGGAGCAATACTGCATGCATAGAGGTTTTGGTTTGGTGTTGCCTAAACCTGTTGGAGAAAGACCTGCTTGTAGGGTGAAGAAACTGGCTAAGCCTTCCTTCRCCTGCAGCTGTGGCCTTTTCATTGCGTTGGAGTAACCAGAATCGGAAGTCTGAGTGAAGCAGCTTCAGGCCTGCAGTGACTGCAGTTCTGAAGCAGATCTGAGCCCTCAACCTTGACATAAAGGGATGYGTAGGAGGCTGATACACCCGGGCTACAATTGGTAATCGCATGACACAGCCTTGCTCTYGGTCCTAACACCGCGGTTGGTAATGGGATGTCTAACACAGTGATAGAGGCAAACAACTTTATATTAGAAGCAACAAATGTCAACAATGCAAATGTCTCTGGACTCATATAATTCACAGGAGAAGATAATAGTTGCTAGGCAACTCAGGTCTTTTCTGTTTTTATGCCAGTTTAATTCTTTCTTGGCTGTATGCTCCATGCCTATAGTGGCTTATTTGATTCTGATGGCAGTGACAATTTAGGGGCCTCTACGCTGGATGCTAATGCGCACAACATGTACAAACAGTCACACACAGGAGGAAAAAAAAAAAAAGAAAACTTCTGGATCTGTGAAACTGAAGTAAAAATCTGGTCTTGTTATTCTGCCATGGTGCAGTTCTTGACCTCTTGCTCTGACTCTATTAGCTCCCTCCCCTCTCCTCCACCTCCTATCCTCCTCTTTGATAGTATTTCATGGATTAATTACACTGCTTACGGAGGCCTGTGCTTCCAGGGAATGAATCCACCTCACAGCTCTCTGTATTTGCTTTACCATTGTGGCATGTTGAATGTCCTTCACATACTAGTTAGTACTGTTACTATTGAACAAGAGGAAGAAAACCAGTTTGCTGAAGTGAAGAGGTAAAAGCCTATTGCTGAATTAGAAACTTAAAATATAACTTTCACTAACCACTTCTGGTTTTGATTTTGTTAGTATTTTATATAGATTACAAGTAGTATATTAGTAATACAGGCCATAATACAATGTGTTGCAAAGATAGTTGAAGAAATCTTAGTGATTGCATAAATTTATACGAGTCTATTACACAACTGTTTTTCTATTAAAATCTGAAGTGCTGCTGCTCTTTCTTGTCTAAGCAGCCCTGTTCTCTTGCTCTTTCTCCCCAGCATGCCCTATAACATGCTCTTTCCAGCTTTTCTCTGGCCTATTCTGGTTTGCCCTCCCATTCCCATGTACTTCAGTAGCTCCTGAGGGAAACCTGCTCAATTTTCCCAAGTAGAGAATCTGGTTGTGCACATCAGAATATGGTCTGAACGTAGCCAAATACTTACCTTCACATCCACTCTGATTTTTTAATGTGCTCCTATCAGTTATAATACAGCTCAGCAAAGCATTCAAGCAGGACTGAAAGTTGCTCCTATATTGAATCTTTTGTGTATTTAATTACATTTTGTTTTTAAATAATATGCTGTATATTTAACAAACGCACTTTCCACTTTTACACTGTAGGAGCTTTTGTGGTAAATAGGATGCCTTATAGACCAGAGAACGGCAACAGGGATTTCATTTTCTTTTCACCAAGTGACCGTAGTGCTCACGTGAGGAAGCTGGCTGCTGTAATTCAGACTTTCTCCTTGTGCTGTGGCAAAGCAGGATCTCACTTGGCTCCACATGCTCTGAAATGTGGCAGTGTGCAGCCTCCTTTGTGACCAAGGGAAGGCTGTGCCTTGGAGTGGGGTTCATGTAATTTTGCAGAGCTTGCAAACGGTACAGGGATGGTCAGAGAGGGCTGTTCATCTTCTTCATTCTTCAATAAGTGCTGATACGTGAGCACTACTTGTCTTAGAAGTTAATTTAATTACAGTCATTGCAGTGTTTTTAGTGGCTTGAGTTTGGTTGGCTAAAATTGCAAAAAACAAAAATGAGGCATTCCTGTAACGCTATCAAAGCAGGCCAGTATCTCTTAGCTACCATGTCAAATATGATGGAGCCTGAGCACGTGGATTTTGTGTACTGCAGTCTGCCTGTCAAGAGCTGGAGAGCCAGGGGAGATGAAAATACAGCATGACATGCGCATTAGCACTCAGTCCAGTGCAGCAGCGTTCAGGTGAAGAGCAGCAAGATGTGCTGAACAAGAGAAAAAAGAGGAAATAAATGGCAGTGCTCCTCTTTGCACTTGTCATCAGGTTGCCACCACGCCATTTCTGTACCAGCTAAATTAGTAATCAGGAAAAGAAGCAGCAATCTCTTTAGCACCTTCGCGCTCCCTGTTGTAATCTGTGATCTGCTGACAAACCTCTCAGGCGACTACAACAACATTTCTATTTATGGTTGTGTGCAGGGCTGAATTGCTAATTGTTGCTGCTTTACTGAGACTGACAAGGAAATATGACAGCTAAAGATGACATAATTTATGAGAAGAGAAGGCTATAAAGCAATTATGAAGGAACACACTTTTTGCTAATGTTATATTTGTAATTTAATATATTCATACTGTTATTAAAACATGACGTTCTCTATGCCGATCTGCATAAAAGCCATTCAGTTCAGGCTCCAGTTCAAAACCAGGCAGCTCTCCAAGAACACACACACAAACTTAGCATGCGATAAAGTGAGGGATCTTTTTTCTAATATGACTGCAGGGATTTATATACTAGATACATTGCCAATATGCGATGGTAGTAAGCACAACAGGACAGCTTTGAAAATGTTAACAAGCTATAACAAGCTTATATAACAAGCTATATAAGTATATAAGTTAAAAATTGTATTATTCTTTGTAGGTTTTATTCCATTTATAAGTGGATCAGAATGCATAAGCATTTAGGCTTTTTTCTTTCATCTTTTGCTCATATACGTGCCCCAATTAGAGGCAACAGAGCTCTGACTTTCAGGTATGGAGCTGTGGCATGGAGCCATGTATCCATTTTCCTTTCAGATGAACAAGAACTAGAATTTAATAATCAGCCACAGTTTTGCCTGGCATGAATCTGATACAGGCTTTTAGGCAAAAATTAGTAAAACAAAGGAGAGAATCATCTGCCATGTTGACTGCAAAAGCAAGAGCAAGAATTCCAGATTCGTAGCCATCATGGTGTCAATTCTTGCTCAGACGGTCATGTTTCATACATTTGATAGCCTGAGATGCCTGCAGGCTTTAATAAAATTCATCTTTTTTTGCTGCAAATCTTTCTCTTTTAAGCTTGGAAGAGGTTACAAATGTGCATAAAATTGAAATGAAAGTGATTAAATCTCACTCTGAGTAAGTATTGACAGATCTGCCATGCTTTTGGCTACTGCGGGAGCTTCTTCTTTGTGGCCCATGCTCAAGATAATGAAAATCAGTCAAGTGATGAAACTTATATATCCAAAGAGGATTTTTGCCTCTGCATATTTGTTTTTAATATTTTGTTAGAACAGGAGCTGCAGTTATTTCAAACCATGTTAACCTGCTTCTGCCAGGGGATAGTTGTAGAATATCACTGCCCTCTGCAGGTTGTCACACAAATTATCTAACGTCTGAAAAGAAATGATTTAAATTAATTTTTGCGCTTAAAAGAAACAAATTTTCCATGCTAACTTCATTTCTATAACTTACAGTTTGCATAATCACATTCTTACTGTTAGATTCCTCCAATGTTGGCTGTGGGCAGGTATTTTGAAACTAATGTTTTTATCTTGTAAGTGAGGAGGGTGGCTGTCACTCATGGGAGAATGGGGAAAAGCACCATCTAGAACTGCACAGATCCTCCTCGTCTTTTTGAAGTGTGGTAGCCTAGACTGGTTTCTACCATAACATGGACAAAACGATTTTCATTCTTCAAGTAGAACAAATTTAAGGCAAAACTATAATGGAATTGAAGAATTCTGTGCTGTGCCGAGCTTGATCAATGTATAAATGTATGTGATGTTATCTGTGATGTTGTTTCAAGTGCAGTGGTCCTGTCTATCTGTGGAATTGTGTTCTTAGGCACTTCTGATTCTAAATTCTGCTATTAACATTATTGCTATTCAGGGCTGATTAGTGGTACAAAAAAATCCTTACACCAAAAGCAAACTGCAACCTCTTCTTAAGTAGATCCTTTTTCTTTGTTTTTTAAACAAGCTACATATTGATAATGTTTACTTCAAGAATACGTTTATTTGTGAATATCCAGGACACACTTCCTTCCTATGTGGTATTCTGTATGTAAAAATAACTAGCAGCCCATATTTATGATGTGGTCTGCTTGTTTATTCCTTTGCAGTGACCTCRAGACACACGTGTGGTTAACGGAAATGGATGTATTTGATATGTGTATTTTGATTCCACAGGCATAGCCCAGCATTGCAGAAATGGCAGGGCCAAGGCACAGCTGTTGGCTCCCCTGCAGCAGGTCTAACTCACGGGCCAGCTGCAGTTGAAGTTTCCTCTTTGTTTTTCCAACTGCAGCCTGTAGCTTGTTTTAATTGTCTGGCATGGGTGCTTGCTGCACACGGAGTGCCTGTCCCCTGCGTGTGCTCAAGCAGGCAGCACTCGTACTTAGGACATTGCGTCATATTATTTGAGGCAGCAATGTATAGGGACAAAGTGGGTCAAATGAGGGCAACACAATTTCTGCCATTCCAGATTTCCGAACTTATAAGGATTTACTTTTGTTTAATGACATCTTTTCTACTTAAACAGAAGGATTAAAAAAAAAAGACATAATTAAACATGTATTATTTAACATACATATATATATTGTTTGCACAGAGAACAATCTTTATTCACTGCTGAAAAATCGTCTATTAACACTGACTGCAGCATAGTATATGTGATCTCTATCTGTTTTCTGTTGAAAGAACGGGGAAATGCTCATCCATCATGGATTAAAGCATGGTGAATGTTGGTAATGTTGAGATTTCATTAGCAATTTCCATTTTCATGTAAATTAATTTGAGAAAAATCCAGTCAGTACCTGCCTTCTGGTGCTAATTGCCCAATAACGCCAAGCTGAGCCTCAGCATTGATTCACTACGTAGCAGTGTCTCTCCCTGCTGAAGTCTTCGAATCAAGACTGAAGCCCTTCTGGGAGGTAAAGTTCTGCAAGGCTCCRAGTTACTAGAGTTGATGCAAGGATACAGCCGTGAAATGCACCACTTAAATAATAAGAGACATGACCTCTCCTGGCCTAACAGTCTTTAGAACCTAGGCTAGAAGAGCCTCCTTCCCCTCCTAAAATAACCATGAAGCCTTTTATTGATCCTTGTATCTAAATTATGGATGATGCTTTCGTCAACTACATTACTGTGCTAAAATAAGAGAGTACCAAAGATAACTTTATTGCTTATGACTCAAATGTTTGGATTCCATCTCTTCACAGAGAGGTTAYAGAAATACAAGCTATCAAAAACCTTTCCTTAGTTGAATTCGCTGGGCATGAGTGTTTCATTGTATTACTGCAAAAATGAAAAATAGCATCCTCTGGTTGAATTGTAAGAAATCTCATCAAAGCAAAATCTCAGGTTCGCTGAAGAGTAGCAAAGCCTGGTGTAAGCCTGGTATGGATTGACACTATATGGATCAACAGAAATCTCCTCTTCTGTAGGAGCTCTCTGCTGCTCTTTATATTACAACATAGAACATATTTACTTTGTAACCTGTTTCATGACTACACATTTATTTCCAATTACATTTTAACTCTCTTTAGCATTTAATAGCATACTGTAGTCTACTGAATACTTGCAGTGCAGCCTTGAAGGATAATGAGTTACATCCTCCTATGTGTTGAACACCTTCACGTCCCAGAGAAGTTAACAGCAATTGAAGAAAGATCAGCGTTTTGTAGCATTTGACCTTGATTGAACAGACAATTCATGCTTGCATAGAGCACGGTAAAGCAGGGMGCAGGGTTTCGGAGCAGTGTGAAGTCATAAAGTTACACAGGAGGTTCTCTTACAAAAACTAGGAAAATACCCAGGARAAAAATTGTCAGTAAAAAAGATAATGAACACTGAGAAAAACATTTATATTTGATTGCATTCTGATAGATGCAATCACTCTCAAATACACTCTCAAAATACTCTCTGTGGAAAACCTTTTTTAAACAAGTATTTCTGAAAAAAAAAGAATAGACCATGTAAAATTAATAGTAGCCTCTAATTAATAGTACYTTCTGACTGACTTTTCTCAGTTCTTCTGTGCATGACTGGTTATACTTCACAGTTATGTGTTTTGTTGAATCCAAGTTACTCAAAAAGGCCAAATTATAAGAGCTAATAAAAATGGCAGTGCTTGGCAAATTTGACCTTTGGGATATAAACCTTATCTCATGATAACTAAGTAATATTTCAAGAATATTGGATTTTATTAGAGTTATGTCCCTACCTCCAGAATTCAAAAGTGGTATCTTTTGTTACAGATGCTTTGTTACAGATGGGAGGGAGGATGTTACCAGTTGAGATGCCTCTGAACTGCCAGTGTTGCCACGACACTGCACAGTGTTTTGCTTTGTATTCAACTCCAAGTATTTACAGTTTCTGCTGATGGAAATGTGTAGTATCATTCATATAGCAGTTAGTGACTGGCGTTATTTATTTATATTTGCAATCATAAGATATAAATTCATGGTCATAATTAGGAAAGCTGGTGCCTTGATTGCCAGATTAAAACTTTCTTGGAAGTTATAAAACTTGAATAAGAATCATTTTTTTTTTAATCCCTCAGATAACCAAATTTACCCATGAGATTTAAGATGTTAGAGAGAATGTCACTGCTTGGAAAAGAGACTTAATAGAAGCTAGTCACAGTGTATCAGCAGACTTACAGACTGCCAGGCTATGAACAATCAAGCTACGGTAATTTTGTTCATAGGAGAGTTAGACCTGGAGCCACCGCTTCAGCTGATCTAACCGTCTGCCTAGATGAGCAAGCACGTGCCTTCCAAAGGGAAGGACCGGACTGCTCAAAATACCAGTGCAAAGGACTTACTGGCTGGTCACTTAGGTTGAGGTGGCTTTCCACATCCAGCAAGAGCAGCAAGCCTTTTCAAAGAGGCTTTCAAATGAGTAGTTTCCTGACTGTTTCCTTGTTTTCTTTCAGGCCCTGCTGCAAAAAAGAAGTACGTCAGTTATAACAACCTGGTTATCTAGTCCGTTTTGTCAGTGAAGCTGCGGAGGGATGAAGCCTTTAACCCATTCAGTCACCCGGCCTGGCACACGTCTCTTCCTGCCTGCTCGGCACCTGCAGCAGGAGGGGCAAGGCCASGCAGGCATCGTGGAGACACGTGTTAGAGGATCCAAGTGTTCTGAACAGCTGCTCTATGAAATATCCTTCATTATTCTTGGCTTAATAAGTCACTGGCACTGCCATTAGGCTGTGACCTTGGACCTTCTGTACGTATGGGAGTTGAAATACCTGAGTACCCAGCTCCTCATGGGTGAACTGCATTTAGCAACAGTGACTTTAAAGGGGCTAATTCTGTCTTTCTATGTACTTCCAGACTGCAAGTTTTTGAACTTTCTGTACAGTTTGTGAGGATTTTTGCATATTGCCATCCATGTTGTTTCGAGTTCACTGTTTGTTTTTTGAATGCACAGTTTCATTGAGGCCCTATTCTCTCAGACCTAGCACATTAAAAAAAAAGCTAAGGATTTAAAAGACCTATGATGTACATGACTTGTATGACCACTATTGTATCACTGCGATCCATATACATTTTTTTAAAAAAGTAAACAAAAGAATTTAAAGACCAAAAACTGTGCTGGCGAAGTTAGCCCCCTCCCCCCAGCCTTTCACCACTCTGACGGGCTGCAGAGGAAGCAGAAAGGAGTTTTGCTGAGTTTAGTAGAGGTCTTGATATTTGGAATGCATGCCAGTAATGTATTTTATGGTACATGTTAATAATTTATGTTTGATATTTGTATTTGTGTTCTATTTTGTTATTTTATTTAAGGTATATGACTATTTTGCAATAATTTCAATAATTCTTATGGTATTTGGAAGAAAGAATATGGCTTTTACATGTCTTGAGGTTTTTCTCTGTTGATGCCCCAACATGACTGACCAGTGTGATAAGGACTTAAAAAAAGCATGTATGTTTTATACTGTTTGTAATAAGTAATTTCGTTAATCTTGCTGCTTATGTGCCAATTTAGTGAAAACAACCTTTGCCGCTAACTCCTCCCTTCCTTTCCATTCTCTCAATCCTGTGATATTATCCAAGAATGTATCAATAAAAGATTTTGGTTAACTTTTTTTTATTTACTCCAATAAATATATTTTTTTAGTTGTTCCCTTTCCCCTCCCCCCTTGTGACTACAATTATTTCATTATGTTCTCAGATGTGGAACTTTAAAAAAGTAAATGACAGAGAGATACTTCAAGCTGTGCACAAAGACTGGGCACGGAAAATGGCTTGAGGGGAGCAGGCTGATCAGAAGGACCTGAAGCCATAGTTTCTGCAAATAAACCTTCTTCAGTGGACCTTGGAAACCAAGGTGGCCGTTCCACAAGCATGAGTTACACGTGCGCGTTCCTGCCAGCTTTCCTCTGCCAGGGCAGCTTCAAGGATTTTAGAGCAATCCAGGCCTGCTGCTCAGCTTGAGTGTGTAAAGTTTGGGACACAAGTTGAAACTGCAAACCATGGAAAATGGGGGGAGAGAAAGCTGAAATGTGTAGGGGGAAAAGCTGCCTCCCTTGCCTAGCATGACCCAACAGGCAGCCACCCCTGCGTGTGCTCCTCTAATTACCCGAGCCGTGKCCTGATGGCCGTATCAAAACTCAAGCTGAAACCCCTTTGAGCAATGACTGTTCTGTATCTGAACGCATCCTTTCTTAGCAAGTACTATTAAATCCTTTTTTTTTTTTTTTTTTTTAAATCCTTTTTTTTTTTTTTTTTAAATTTCAGGTTGATCAATTGTTATGAAATTTGCCTAATTTCTTGCTTGCCGTGACATTATTTTGGTCAGTTACAGTTGAGTAACTGAAAGCAGTTGGAAACAGCTGCTCACATTTCAGCAATAATTGCCAAAACCTTTTTCTGTGTGTGTGTGTCTTGATCGCCACAGCCTCCAGCTCTCTATCACAGAAACAGCGAAAAACAGGCAGCAATTATCCATGCCCTTGAATCAATCGGTGACCTGTGCTGGCTATAAGCACACTTTTGCCTTCAGCAAAGAGACAGCTTTATAAAGTAAACCCTACTGAGATAACACACAATGGAGGTTTTGTCAGCACAGACACTACCAAAGTGGTTCTGGCAACTCTAATAGTGAAGAAAATGCTTCCATCATCTCTGCGACGTTTTGTTGTTGTTATCACAGAGCTGCACAGATTACGCTTATTATTGACCCTTTCAAGAACCAAGACTACATGCTAAACCAAAGTCAACCTCATTCCCAGTGAGAGATTTCAGCAAATTTGATAACTGCTTTAAGCTTTGCAGAAAAAAAAAAAAAAAAAGAACCAAAAAAAAAAGAAACAAAAGCCCTCTTAAATCCTAGTCTCAGAACAAAAGCTAACTTACAGCTCTGGTGTCCATGTTTGCTATCTGCAAAGCTGTCTTGAACTGTGCAAGCTTCCCTACAGCCCAGCAATACACAAATGAAAAACTAATGAAAATAGGACAGTCGAGTGAGTGGCAGTGGGGATTTATACAAGAGGTAAGAGGAGACTCATTCAAATTGCAGCGCAGCACCCAGGACAAGGTGTCGCACCTGCACGCTGCCTGTGGCAGCGGCACGGCGTTTGGGGCGCAATGTGATGATGCCTTTTTGAAAGTATTTAGCCTCCCATTTTCACTGGACAACTAGATCAATTATACTGATGAAGTTAATCAGCATCAAAGAAAATGTGACAGCTGCAGCAGAGCATAGTGATGCAGACCTCTGTAATGGACCTAGATTGACTTGCTGTGAATGCAACCACATAGGCTACATTGATGTGAGGGCTCTTCATTGTTTTTGTAAGATTTATATGTATAAGAATAAATGATTGGGTCCTGAAGATGAATTTCTACCCAGCTAAAGGCTTTGTTAGCAAGAAATGGAACATTGAGCCTGCAATAAGGAAGGTAGAAAGGCTCTACCACAAGTACTTTTCTTCTACTGTGAATAGACACAAGAACAGATAGACCCCTTTGTCCACATGGTGCCCTCAAGCAGTGATTTTTTCACTTAAAATTTGCAAAATGCTCTTCAGGCTCCTGCCCCCAACATGAGGGGAC